>NC_092057.1:7746299-8046299 GCF_039877785.1 Chaetodon trifascialis
CTCAGTACTATCACATGCAGTGCCGGCTGGGCGAGGGGGGTTACGAGCGCTCCCCCGGATGTGTCGGCGGCGGATCGAGGAACTGGGGTCTCCGTAAACAGGCCATCCAGAACTGGCAGCGGCGACCTTACAGGAACAGCACCGAAGGCGAGGAAGGAGACGTGTCAGACGTGGGCTCCCGGACCACCGAGTCCGAGGTGGAGATGTGGGAACAAGAGAGGAGAGCCGTGGCCGAGGTCCAGCAGTCTGCCGCCCCCTATCCGCACCACGGCCGGGCAGGATACCGACCCAACACAGGTAAGGGCTCTCTGGGAAGGTATTCTTAGAGATGTCACTCATCTGACCTGCAGCTCTGACACACGGGAGCCAGGATTCAAAGAATAAAGGCCTGAAATGAGTCCCCGGGGGCGGTGACTGATGTGGATCTGGGTCAGGTTGAGCTGCAGTCGCTGTAACGTTGGCGGAGCTGTATCGCCGGCCCGGGCTCGTTCTGCAGGATCATTCTGGGGATCAGCACATACGTTCAGCACGCAGGAAACAGTCTGCTGCAGTGTGTCGACACAGCGATGTAAACGCTTCGTGAAAAATGACGTATAATGACAATCAGATGTTTTTCTGGAGGTTTCTCTTCATCTGTTTCACAAACATCTGTGTGTTGACCTGTAACACAGTGACTTTGTTAGCTTAAATGCCAGTTAGCAGTTTTATCAGCTATTTAAGAAAAGGTCAGGCAGCGCTCTGATCTTTTTTGAAGCATTACAAGACAAATAATCTGTATGAATATGATTCAAATTCAATCCTTCCAAAAGCTGAAAATGGTTTGAGATGCTCGTCGGTGCAGTGACACAAATAGAACAGCAGCTTTAAGCTCATAATAACCAGCAGGAAAGATAATCCATTTAATATCACTAACATTTCAGAATGATAGATGCCGATGATTGAGAATTGATGTGAACGTATGGCGCAGTTTGAATTTTATTATTATTTTCAGAGAACAAATAATTTGGTTGCTCTATTCTTAATGATAGAATGTTTTTTTTATTGCTGTGAAGGTTCACTCGTCTGCATTATTGCTAACTGCTAATACAGTTGAAATGATTGAAGATGGAGAAGAAAATGAACCAAGCTACAACAAAATTAGATTAAAATAACAAAAATAGCAATCTAATAATAGATGAAAGTGCAGGAAAGATTTGAAATGTTCTTCTCTCTGACCATCAGACGAGGTGAAGGTGTGCGTTCGGGGCGTGTCCGTGCAGCCTGATATGATCCACGTTGGTTCAGTTGTGGTTTAACCAGATAAAATCTTTTTTTCACGAGGCGTTTACGTTATGGTGTTTGTCTCCGGTCTGTCTGCTGCAGATGATGAGTAAACCGAGCCGTACGTCGCTGTCGTTGCTGTACTTCGTCTCTGTGTGTCTGCGTCTTTGGTCGACATTGAGCATATTCGTGTTTGCCTGCTGCATCATCTCAGCTCCTCGTCTCATGCTAAGCTTTGCTTCTGCGACCGAGCCAAGTCAGACCGCCAGCCACAGATTGTACATCTCTCTGTTAACTTCCCACCCTGCCAAGATCCTTAAACTCACTGCTGCCGCCCTCCGGCTCTCTCCACCTGACGTGGGGTTTCTTTTGAACACCAGGTGGACTGAGGCGTCCTGGGAAGGAGCCAAACTGGGCCAGAGCCCTGTGACAAATTAGCACCACTGCTATAACGGCCCGTTAGCTCAGAGGTTTTTCTCATGTCACACTCAACATGCTACTGGCGCTCCTCCGCTGTGACGTAGGTCTCCTCATTGGGAGAGTCTCTGCCAGGTTTGATCAGATGGTACGTATCTGCAAGCACACAGCTCGGCTTTTTTAGTTCATTTGGCAGTCTTGAGCGTAGGTGGTGTGTGTGAGAGAGAGAGAGAGAGGAAGAGAGAGGGAGAGTGTAAGTAATGGTTCATAGCCCTGATGGTTTCGAGCAGACGCCTTCCAAGGCCAAAGATGAAATGAGTCATCGAGGAGCAATCTCGCAGGGAGGAATGAGACGAGCTCGGATTGGACGCGTGGTATCAGCCAACAGATCGCCACCGAGAGCATGAAAAGATGGAAAGAAGAAAAAAAGTGTCGTCTCGTTTGCCGTCTTGTTGAAGGTTGGCGCCACCATGTGACAGAATATATTAAAGTGTCATTTACTTTTATTTGTCCTGACTTTGTCCTGTCTTTCCTACAGTTAAAGAAGTAAAATAAGGTGAAATTCAGTCCAAATGTACGTTCACAGCTTATATAATGATAATCAGGGTCCACTTTAATTTATGGAGCAGTTGTAATAAAAACAATCAAAGAGTAAAAATGTAAGTCAAAGAACAAGAACAAAATCAGGAAAAAGGACTAAAATACCAAATATAGACATAAATATACAGAAATCCCTTCAGTCTGTGCTAAAAGCTTTAGAAACAACCAGGAAGTTCCTCCCCGAGGATCTCAGACTGCGTGCAGGTGATAATTAGAAAGTACCTCAGAGGTATAATCTGGGGCCGGAGCATGAAGTACTTAAAGTACAAGTAATCGATCACAGAGTAAAAGCAATGAGCAGGATCTTAAATCAGTCCTAAAAACACGGGGGCTCAGCTGAGGAGCTACTAGGTCTTCTGCTCAGTTTGATTAAAAAAACAACAAATGTGAGGAAATGAAAGTCTCGATGGGCGGCATGGTGGAGCAGCAGGTAGTGTGTGTGCCACACACTGAGACGGTCGCCGGTTCGATCCCCGGGTCGGGCCTTTCTGTGTGAAGTTTGCATGTTCTTTCCATGTATGCATGGCTTCTCTCCGGCTTCCTCCCACAGACCAAAACATGCTCATTAGGTTGATTGGTGACTCTAATAATTGTCCTTAGGTGTGAGTGTGAGTGTGAATGATTGTGTGTCTGTATATGTGTTGCTCTGCAATCGGCTGGCGACGGGTTCAGGGCGTACCCCGCCTCTTGCCCGTTGACAGCCGGGATAGGCTACAGCCCCCCCCCCCAAACCTGAAAGGGATAGTCGGTATAGAAGATGAATGAATGAAAGTCTCGATGAAGGATCAGTCAGAAGGGAATAAAATGCAGTCCTGACGTCAAGGAAGCAAAACTTAGCTATGAAAAGTGTGAATATGTGTCAAAAGAGTCGACTCATTGTGATGTTTTTTAGAAAGAGGTTCTGGTCTTCAATCAAGGCAGAAAACACTGAAACTATATTATGTATATAGGAGCTCTGATGATCAAAAACAGCTCTTCTCCCCACAGGTCGGTCTGACGGCGTCTACAAGCCATGCCGCCACGAAAAGAGCCCGTCCAAATCCAATGAGGTGATCAGCCCGGAGATCCTGAAGATGCGCGCGGCTCTCTTCTGTATCTTCACCTACCTGGACACCAAAACCCTGCTGAGAGCCGCCGAGGTCTGCCGCGACTGGAAGTTTGTGGCCCGTCACCCGGCTGTGTGGACCCGAGTCCTCCTGGAAAACGCTCGCATTTCTTCCAAGGTGAACATTTAGATGCTGTGTGCAGCCAGCAGTCAGTAGCATCTGATGCATCTGTGTCTTCATGTTTGTCTCCATGTTTGTCCCTCAGTTCCTGAGCATACTGTCTCAGTGGTGCACTCAGACGCACTCCCTCATCCTGCAAAACCTCAAACCAAGACAGCGAGGAAAGAAGGAAACCAAGGAGGACTACCTGAAAAGCACACGGTGAGCACGCGTGCATGCGTGTTATTTCTGCTTCCATCAGCAAACTGTCGACCTGAGCTGCGTCCCGCACGGCTCACACAGTGATTGATGAGCGGAAGCCAACAAGAGGAACGCAGAGATTGAATGATGACATCTTTACGCTGTTTGATTGTGATCAGCGTGCACAATATCAATTTTCATTTCCTGAAAGAGGTAGAAGTGATATGTGAGCGGTTTGTGTCTGACGGTGAGCACATTAGCGCTCGAAGCTGCTCTCAGAGCTCAGGCGCTCTGCTGCTGCATATACTGCTGCAAACATTGCAGGAACATTTTGTTTTGTGCTACAAATTGTAGAAGTGCTGCTCTGAAGGGCAGGAGAAAATAATTTCCTGCTCTGTCTGTCTCTCTTTTTTGTTGACCTTCCGCTGTGTCTCCGTCTAAGTGGCTGTCTGGAGGAAGGTCTGGAGGCGTTGTTAAAGGCCACAGGAAGTAACCTGCTGATACTGAAGATTTCGCACTGCCCCAACCTGCTGACCGACCGTTCCCTCTGGCTGGCCAGCTGCTACTGCCGAGCTCTGCAGGCGGTAACCTACAGGTACACCGCGACACCCACGTCCCACACCTGCCTGCCCACTGTATCATTACCCAGGTGTCTTTGCACAGGCACAGCGTCACGTGTACGTCATAGAAACAGTAATTGTGTGTGCTCCTATAGGAGTGCCACAGACCCAGTTGGCCAGGAGGTGATCTGGGCCCTCGGAGCAGGTTGTAGAGACATCATCTCCCTACAGGTGGCGCCACTGCACCCATGGTAATAGACACAGAGACTGTGCCTCAGCAAAGCTTGATTAATGCCAGATATTCTGTTATGATCTCAACGCTCACGGACTCTAATTTGTCTCTTTCAGCCAACAACCTGCTCGCTTCAGTAACCGATGCCTGCAGACGATTGGACGGTGTTGGCCACACCTCCGTGCTCTCGGTGTGGGGGGGGCTGGATGTGGCATTCAGGGGCTGGCCTCTCTAGGTAAGTATTTTAGAAATGTGTTAATTCCTCTCTGCGATTTTAGCCACAGCAGGAAAATGTATTATTCATGATATTTATGAAGCATTCTTATGTGTTCTTAAAGAGCCTTTCTGTAGAAGTGTAACCTTTGCTGTTGTCATCCCAATGCTCCCATGCTCCTCTTCCTCATCTTCCTCATCTCTGCATTTCCTGACCGCCATTCACACCCCAGCGAGGAACTGCATGCGCCTACAGGTCCTGGAGTTGGATCATGTGAGCGAGATCAACCAGGAGGTGGCAGCAGAGGTTTGCAGAGAGGGCCTGAAAGGTCTGGAGATGCTGGTGCTCACCTCCACGCCGGTGACCCCCAAGGCCCTGCTGCACTTCAACAGTGAGTGTGAGCACTGCTGGCTGACCGGCAGGCCAAGACCACGTTTTTACGAGGACTTCCTGTCGACTCTCGGGTCACTAACATTGCCTAAATTCCACTCACGCAGGTGTTTGTCGCAACCTGAAGTCCATCGTGGTTCAGATCGGTATCGAAGACTACTTTGAGGACCCCAACAGTCCTGAAGCCAGGAAACTGTTTGATGAGATGGTTAACAAGCTACAGGTAACAGCTCTGTTAAAGCCTGGCTATGACTCATCACATAAATCACAGCGGCTCAGATGCAACTCTCCACCTTTGCCTTCATGTAGTATCCATGGATCTAAACAGCCTCCGCCTCTGTCTCCACCCACCCTCATCAACACCCCCGAGCTGTACAAAACGTCCTGTCAGCATTTAACATGGTGTCATCATGTAGCTTGGCAGGCTAACGTTGGCTAACATTATCTATCACGCGGCAGATTTGTTTGGATAGAACTAACCAATGAAACAGGAGAAAAACAAACAGACGCTGGCTCGTCCTCGCTGTGTCCCCAGAGTAGATGGACGGAGCAGCGTCGGGCTTCGGTCTATGTTTTGTGGAGAAACAGATCCTTTAAAACGTGACGTCTCACTGTTTCTGCTTTTGCAACTGTGCCACCGAAATCTCTGCCATCACTCTGAAAACACTGAAACTCAGCTTTGAAAACACAGATCTGTAGCTTCACCTGCTTCTCCTGAGTCGCCTCGTTTCATTGACGGGATTGGTTCCTTCGTTATGTACAAAACTCTGACTGTCTGTGTTTGCGAGACATTGTCCACCGCCGATCCAAGGTAGGAACACTCAGCCGTGGTGCAGACCGCACATTTGACTCATGATGTGTCGTGTAGCTAATAAAAAACACCACATGGGCATGTTAACAAGGTTAAAGACTTGGTTTTCATGGGAGGCCTCTTTCTGTTATTCTGTTTTTCTCTTGTGGTTTCTTTTTCTGAGCCAACGCGTCCTTGGAGTTTTGCACCACTGTAAGCACATGACTAACAGCTCGGCCAATAGTTGTTCAGAGGATAAAATGCATCTATTTATATCTCAGCTACACAGTATTTAAAGCATGAGTCAATCCTTGAAGTCCCGGTGATGGCTGGTTGTGGATGCGCTGGTGCTAACTCGCTCGAGCGGAGGCTTGCTGTGCGAGGCTCGGGTCATTGTTATAGCTGACCGCACGCAAACACAGATAGAGAAGCTGTGAAATCCCAGGTTTTATTTATGTTTTGCTTCTATGAGTCAGTTTACAGTGTGTTCGTCTTGGTTATTACACTCAAGATGGTGGGGTTGCTCACAGCAGTTAGGTAACCTCTCCAAAAGCTGCACACAGCCGTGATTTATTTTTATCCCTCCCTCTTTAAGTTTGCCAAAGTTCCCCCGTCGTGTTTAGTCGTCCGTGTTTTGAAGCCAGTTCTGCAGAGGTGAAGCTTGTGAAGCGTGACAGTCGTCCTTCACCCGCTGCACCTCAGTGTTTACAGTTTTCCATAGCTTTCATACATCAGGCAACGTACACACGCGCTGTCAATGGAAGAACACTTAAAGGCATGAGGACGACAGGGGAAAAGCAGCATTTTGATTGGACATATAAAAGACAAATCGTAGACGTTTCCTTTGAGAAAACGAGACTCTGATATCCCTTCCTGCCTTTTTGTTTCAGGCTCTGAAGAAGAGACCCGGCTTCTCCAAAATCCTCCACGTGAAAGCCGACAGCCTCTGCTAACGTCTTTAGTGCAGATTCTTCGAGTCTTGGACAGACGCCATCTTGGCTCCAGTCAATCAAAAGGACCCAGGTGTTTTGAGCCCACTCGATGGGGTTGAACACGTCTGCAGCACCGACAGAAACAACAGAAGGCCGCCATGATGAACCAGGGCCGAGGCTCGATGTGCATACTCCACTAGAACAACCTTCAAACAGAAAAAAACTCATTCACTGCTCCAGTAAGGGGAAATCAATATCTCCTCCATGTTGGTTCTGACTGAAAACCCGTCAGGAGGCTGATGTGGACAAACAGCGGCTCTCTCTCTCTCTCTCTCTCTCTCTCTCTCTCTCTCTCTCTCTCACACATGAAGGGCCTTTCTTAAACTTTACAGACTCAAAAAACCCGACAGACTGTCAGATTCTGCTCTCTAAGTTGTCTTTTGCTTTCAACCTAAAAATGGACCGTGTCGTCGCACAGAGCCGGATTCCTTTCATGAAAAGCCTGGAGCCAGGTGACAGCGCTGTATTTAACTGTCTGAATGCACATAATGCTTGACACATACTTGAGACTGCCTTCAGCACCCAGCAGCTCGTGGGCAGCAGCACATTATAGAGCATACGTACTTTCCACAGAAGTACAAGGTTAAGAGTTTTGCGACAGGAGCTTTATGTATGCGTGAGTGTGAAAGCGAAGGGTTGAACACACGCTTTTCACCCCGCCTGTCCTGCACAACGCTGAACACTTACTGCTTCCACCCAGAACAGAAACATGCTGCACCAGCTCCAGGCGCAGCCCAGACGGCGAGGACAGCACTTCCTGTAACATGCAGACCTTGACGGTCTGCTCACCACTGCATGGCAGCGATGCATTTAGCCTCCTCCATCGTCCTCTGCTTCCTCGTGCCAACAGCGGCGTGTCACACACCTGGACTCAGTGTTTTCGATGGTTGTGGTGTCTCCAGGCGGACGATGATCCGTGATGCATTTCTGGTGCCGTTCGTAACAGTCTGTCCTCGTTCCAGTGAGCGTTTTCTCCAATGTGCCATTAATGAGGGAGGAGGGTCTGCGAGAGGCGGACGTTTAATCTCTTCAAATCTAAAGCAACTGAACTTAGTGGAATTTGATTTGAGTGGAAGCAGCTCTTACTGAGGGTCTCCAGGTGAATACAGGTGTGACAGTGTTTATGTATCATGTGAGTTCCATATTTACCACTAAAGGTGCCATCCCCGCTAGCAGTGTTGAACAAGCCTTAGTTCTGTTTTCCAGCTCACGTCCTCTGGCTCCCTCTGCTGGTTTGTTCAAGCACCTGCACAGCCGACGGGCAGCTGGCGTGACACAACGCTTAGTCCTCTTTGCAGCATGAAACACGCTTCACCTTTACAGTGCTGCAGGTGTCAGAGCCAAGGGGTCAGTTCTTCAGCATCACCTTCAGATTAGGAGTTTGATCTGGTGCAGCTCACGGCTACAGTTTAGTTTCGGATACGCTGCAGAAATTCTCAAGAAGTATGAGTAGCAATACTTAACTGTGATGGTCCGTGCTGCACGCGTCTCTGCTGCAGAGAGCTTGAAGGGGAGGCCAGTTTGTGGTTCAAAAGGAGGTCCACTCAAACAGCTGTTTAATGTTCAGTCTGTAGCTTTGTCAACTTAATAACCCTCCGGATGCTATCAGGCTTATCTTGGCTCGGACACTTCAGATTTATACGCAGAAACCTGCATCAGAAGCTGGTGAAGAATGTGTAAAGATGCACTGACGAAGCTGCTGAGGGTCAACAGAAAAGACGATTATAAGAAGGGTAATTTTTGGAGCTTGACCCAGACTAGGGACCAAAAGTCAGGCTTTGTCTGCCTCTGCTGCATCAGTTTTTCTTTCAATCAGACTCAAACATTATGAAAGTACAAGTACTACATGAGTGGAGCGCCCCTTTAAACAGTAGCTCTGTCAAACGCTCACAGTCTTTTATTGATTCAAAGGAATCGTGCACACCGTTTTGAAACAGGTTGAAAAATGATTCACACGCCAGGCAGAACATCACGTCTGCAGGTTGCTTCGCGGGTTTGTACCTGAACGCGTCGTTTCTCACAGGGCGCCTCGCTCTCGCTCTGCAGCACACCTTAGCATTGGCGGGCGGAGCGTGCGACCGTTTGCAGGAATGGCGGGCGGGTGTCGGCCACGTGGCCTCTTTGATTCTGAACCCGAGGAGAGCTGAGCTGCTGTTTTCGTCCTCTGCTTCACAGTCAAAAAGCGTTTCTGAGGATTTGTGCAGCTGCATCTCGCCGTGGTGATGTTCCAGGTCACGTGTGAGAACAGCTGTGGGCGTCCGTTTCTTCATGTTCTTCCAGTACAGATTATTATTACCGTACGCCGCTCGTCCGCTCGCTCTCATGGAGGGAAACGTGTTTGTGGGAAAGGTGTAAATCTGACACAATAGAGAAAACACAAAGCACTTGTCGATTTTGAGTTTTAGACAATCCTGCCTTCGCTATCAGCTAAACCCTGTACATACTGTTTATAGAAAAACAAAAAGGCCAACATTTGATGTTCTATAATATTAAGGTTATACTTCTGAGTGCAAACAGTGGAAGTTTACAGTCTTCATTCTGTAAGCGTTTTCTCTCCAAAGCTGAATGAAAGATAAACATAGAGAATTATATTATGTATAACAGTAGTGTTGAAATTGCAGTTGTGTATTAGATACTTTATATTAAATGTGCATCAGAGTCATATAGAGATGGAAATTATTTAAGAAGAGGATAAAGATGATTATTCAGCTATTTATTTCTATAAAAAGAGCGATGTGTATAATGTTGGCATGTTTGTGTTCGAGCATCAATCATTGAGTTGCCTTCTTAACTGTTCTGCTACTGTGACAAGAAACTTATTAGATGTTTAAAGAGCTTTGATTGCCTGCAGGTTAATAACGTTTCTCTTTATTTGATCCAGTCTGTTGTTGCACTAGTGAGAAAAAAAAAGATATTTCAGATGTTTATTATAAGAGTGTTGTTTTTAATGTTCAGCTATCTCTCAGTATTTGACAAAATATGATGCACTTTTTTTCCTGAACACTTTTATCGGCCCGTCGGCCGTCAGTTGCGTCAGTGGCGGCGCCGGTTTCTGTGCCCGGCGGCGTTTTCTGTTGTGGCGCGAAGCCGACTGTTGGCTTTCATGTTCGGTTTGGTGGGAAGAAGATTTTGGAAAAACAGCGATGAACACATGAACTTCTGTGACTGAACAGTCAGCCTCTGTCCTCTAACAACATCTCTCGTGTCTCATTGGTTGGGAAGTCAAAGTTGGAAACTGATTCAACTACATTGAAGTGCTTTTAGGTTCGGTGCCAGTATGACCTTATGCTCACCTTTGAATCTGTTCCTCTTTGCTTGATTTGCGTTGTTACTGTGGATTTCAGCCTCATACCAACAGCACATTGTCTTTGTTGTGAAAATGGACCTGCTGAAGATGTTGCAGAGCTTGCGTGCTCTGAAAATGCAGATTAATGATTCTCCGTCTCCGTTCTCTCCAAATACGAAGCAGAATCATTTCTAATTTATTTATTTCATTCAGAAGCTGAAGCATCGAGGTGCTTCTTCCTTCACATGTTTATTTCATGAGTTGATTTTTTAAGTTTTACTCCTCCTCTGTTGCAGTTACTCCATGTACCACATTGTGCAATTGAAAATGGTGTCTGAGTGTTCATGTACCTCTCTGTACATATTTTAAGTATGAATGATTGTACTCTGCCCATTCATCTGAATAGTATTTTACACATTACCTCAACACTTATCTGGGCAATTAAGTGTGCAGTTTGTCTTTGTACTTTTTCATCTTCGACTGCCGTCGACTGACATGTCAGTTGATCCATGAACTTCATCTGTGTTGGGTTCTGTTGCTGAAAAAACTTTCCCAGAAGATGATCAGCCTTGTACAATGACTGCAATAGACGGAGATGTTTTGCTACTCATTTTCACTTATTTGTTGTCATCAATAAAATTGCTTTACATTGTATTCGCTCATGCTTTCCGCTGCTTTTCAGAAAGAATTATAGATCATGTTTAAAGGGTCACACTCAGGTTTTTTTTCAGTGGCACCGGCTCACACTGACGTCTGTCCGGTCCGACTTTGTGTCTTCACAGAAATGCCGCCGTTGAATTGATTTTTTTTTTTTCAGCGTGGCACCTTCTGAGGAAGCCTCTGCACTCGTGACACAGTGCTAATGCTCAGGTTCAAGAAGGCCAAAAGCATCACATGTGGACAAAGGAAGCCTGCACACTGCAGCTGAAGGCAGTGAAGCTGTGAATGCTGGAAGCACCACAGATGAGATTTAATTCACCTCCGCTGTATTTGGGCAGCAACAGAAATCTCAGAGAAAGAAGCAAATAAGACCAAAACTGTCTCTATGAGAGAGCTAGAGGAAGGTGGGCAAGTGTTTGTCTGATTAAGCCTCCATCCTGCACATGGAGCCACAGACTGCGTACAGTATGTACAGCTGTACACTGAAGCATCGACTCCATCGGCTTTAGTCAAACCGAGCCGACGACATCCAGCCTGTTGTTGTTTTTCCATGTCAGGCATGTTTACTTGTGTTAGCAGGAAAAGCACAGGTGAAACTTCCTGAACGATGACTCAGGTTAGACTCAGTGTTCCAGGAAGTGACAGCGACGCCACACACAAGGTACCAGGACACGCCTCGTCCACACACACAGTACCAGGACACGCCTCGTCCACACACACGGTACCAGGACACGCCTCGTCCACACACACAGTACCAGGACACGCCTCGTCCACACACACAGTACCAGGACACGCCTCATCCACACACACAGTACCAGGACACGCCTCGTCCACACACACACGGTACCAGGACACGCCTCGTCCACACACACGCTACCAGGACACGCCTCATCCACACACACAAGGTACCAGGACACGCCTCGTCCACACACACAGTACCAGGACACGCCTCATCCACACACACAGTACCAGGACACGCCTCGTCCACACACACACGGTACCAGGACACGCCTCGTCCACACACACGCTACCAGGACACGCCTCATCCACACACACACGGTACCAGGACACGCCTCATCCACACACACGGTACCAGGACACGCCTCGTCCACACACACACGGTACCAGGACACGCCTCGTCCACACAGACGGTACCAGGACACGCCTCGTCCACACACACGGTACCAGGACACGCCTCGTCCACACAGACGGTACCAGGACACGCCTCGTCCACACACACACGGTACCAGGACACGCCTCGTCCACACACACACGGTACCAGGACACGCCTCATCCACACACACAGTACCAGGACACGCCTCGTCCACACACACACGGTACCAGGACACGCCTCGTCCACACACACACGGTACCAGGACACGCCTCATCCACACACACGCTACCAGGACACGCCTCATCCACACACACGCTACCAGGACACGCCTCGTCCACACACACAGTACCAGGACACACCTCGTCCACGCACACGCTACCAGGACACGCCTCGTCCACACACAGGTTACGCAGGTAACCTACCGTCCATCCATCCATCCATTATCTATACCGCCTATCCCTTTCGGGGTTGCGGGGGGCTGGAGCCTATCCCAGCTACAATGGGCGAGAGGCGGGGTACACCCTGAACCGGTTGCCAGCCGATTGCAGGGCCAGGTAACCTACCGGTGATAGCTTTTATTCATCCTCTGATTGGCCAGCATGGCTTTAGGGTTTGACTTATATGGCTTATAAAAAGATCTGTTCTGTATCATCATCAACAGCTGCAGGCAGACATGACATTACTGCTAAATTCACTTTATGCTTGCTGCTTAGCTCAAGACGGCTAACAGCAAAGTTCACAAGTGGTTGAAACAGAAACGTTAAAAGCAAAGTGGAAAACTACTCGAGCGGCATTATAACAGTGGATTTGTCACTAAAACATCGTTTGCTAACATGTTAGCCATAGCAAGCTACTACACAAACGTAGAGCTGTGTGCCTGTGGCTTGTTTTGGAGTCTGCCCTCTAGTGGCCAGATACTATAGATTAATGCAGGGCTTACACCACAGAAAGGATGTGAACCACTTTACATCTTCACATGATGAAATCTCCTCAGTCGTGTGTGTTACAGTCTGTTTTTTTGTTTGTTTTGGTTCGTCACGGCAGCGTGGAGTGTTCAGTCTCACCTGAGAGAAAAGGACAATAACGGAGAACGCGGTGCTCAAATAATAAGCAGTGATGCGAAACACCAGGTGGTCAAGGTGATCAGTTTTCTGTTTGTTTGTTCGGGCGCTCACGTCCAGGGTGCTGTGGGACAAATGTTTAAATATCTGCCAAAATCCACAAATATCTGTAAATGTGTTTGTAAAAATTACATAAAAAGCAATTCATAACAGAAACACTTTTCACAGAACTACTACCAACGAATAGTCCTTCTCAATTGAGACGATGACAGTTAAGTTTGTTTGTTTCATTTGGGGAAACAGAAAAACACAAATTACTGATAAATGTGTAAAGTTTTTTTTAGTAAACAAAGGCTTTTCAAATGATTAGTTCATCAGAAAACACTATCACTATCACTCCACTATCATGGACTTTGTGTAAGTTTTCTTTCTTCTGGTTTTTAATGTCTTCGCAGGTCGTTTGAGTGCAACTTTCTGTTGGGAAGCTTTATAAACTGATGAGGATCAAGTCCGGATTTGTTTCTAAAGAAATACCTTAAATCAGTGCGTTCTGCTCCGTCTGTTTGACTCCACCAGAGAAACAGCAGATGACTTTACCTTCTGCTGACGGCTGTATGTGAATGGTTAAGTCCTCTGGAGCCTCTCGTGTTCCCCGGCTGGACCGGGACTCCTGCCAGAACTTTGTCCCCGTGTTTCCCTTCCTGCTTCCAACTGTCTGAATGAAGGAGGAGGGTGAGGACACTGCACACAGAAAGCACTTCTAAAGCCCTGCATGCACAGCGCACAACAACCCCCCAGTCCTGCTGATTTCTAAGTTTTCTCAGTGTAAATGTTCACCAGCTCCTCCTGATATCGTCATATCAACAATGACTCCAGTGTTAAGGTGGAATTGGAAACTCACGGTGCTGCTAGAGAATCTGCCGCTCTGAAGTCTCTCAGTCGTCCAGGTCATGATATGAAGGGCAAGTCTGAACTGAGGCAGCACTGATACTGATCTATTTGGGTCTAAATGCAGATATTTTAAAACAATTTGTTCATCCATTTAGAAATGTGCGGCACGGTGGTGCAAGCAGGTAGTGCGCGTGCCTCACAGCAAGAATGTTGCCGGTTTGATCCCCGGGTCGGGCAGGGCCTTACTCTGGCTTCCTCCCACAGACCAAAAACATGCTCATTAGGTTGATTGGTGACTCTAAATTGCCCCTAGGTGTGAGTATGAATGGTTGTCTGTCTCTGTATGTTGCCCTGCAATCGGCGACCGGCTCAGGGTGTACCCCGCCTCTCGCCCGTTGAAGCTGGGATAGACTCCAGGGATAGGCTGGGATAGGGATAGATGGATGGATTTGTAAATGTCTCCTGAGGCTACGTTTACACATAGCAGGGTATTTTGTATATTTTGGCATAGTATATTTTGGCCCCTCCGTTTTCAAAAATATCGTGCACACAACATCGTTTTCAAAAATGTTGTCGCTTACATGAACCTGGATGAATACGTCGTCGACGGCCATGCCAAACCTATGGGCGTGAGTGTAAACATAGGTCGCTCACATGACGTTTAGTCGCATGTTGTGATGTTTTGGAACCTAAAACGCTGTTTAACCCTGTTTACACGCCAACACATAACCGACATTTTCAGAAATCTCCACTTTGGCCGGAGTTTTTAAAAATGATCGTTTTCGGTGAAAAAATGTGTTAAAAATATGCATTTTCCCTAAGTGTAAACGTAGCCTTAATCTGATCCATGTGGTGCTCGTGTTTTTATGTTTCATGCGGACTGCTTTCAGAACACGTGTCATGTAACACTGACTATTCTCTCTCTCTCTCTCTCTCTCTCTCTCTCTCTCTCTCTCTCTCTCTCTCTGTGATAATCAGATCAATCAAGCGTGTCTATTATTTCTCTTTCTCTCTCCCTCATTCATGTGTCATCATCCCTCCTGAGTTTTCAGTTTCTATACTGCTATTTTTATCTTGAGGACTGACCAGTCCTTAAATCCCTCTCTCTCTTTCTCTCTCAAACATATATACACAGAGTTCAAAGTTCATTCAGGAGTTCAGCTACATTCATCCTTTTGGACTGGGTAAGTTCACAATTTATAACTCTTGGAAGAGTTAGCATCTGAACCATCATTTCTCATCTCTACTCTTCTTTTCTTCCTCCCTGAAACACATAAGTAAACCCAATACAATGAATTCTGCTTAAAGATCCATTACTGTGATGGAGTGATGCTTTTTTTGTAGTGAATAAAATAAATTACACTTTTTGGAAGTATTTAATGTGTCCACTCTCACTGATCCCTGTTAACTCATTGCATGGCTCAAGGTACGTGGTTTTAAAGAGTTGCACAGTTGGTTTAACATTCAAGAGACTGAAAAGACCGAAAAGGTGTGCGTTATCGGATGTGGTGGGCCGGTCTGGTCCAAACCGTCAGGATCGATTTTTTTGTCCCAGTCCGCCCCAGCTGAAAATGCACATTGTTTTATTTTGTAGATGCATTTTTGATGGACGACAGCAGTCAGCGTCTCACTGACAAGCATTTCCTGTGACGAAAGTCAACTTATGTTTCATCAGTTAAATACTTTTAATGCAACGATGCAGCAGCAGGAAATGTTTGGTTTGCATTAGCAGGAACAGCATTTTTCCTGGAATGTTGAGGCAAATACTGCAAATATATAAATATAAATATTGCAGTACTTTGACCAGTGACCCAAGGCTCAGTCATCATTGTGATACCCCATTCAGTGACAGACAGAGACTTTTATTTAATGACAGTCTTTGAGATCATTGCTTCCACAGGTGCAGGTCTGCAGATACAAACCCACACACTCATGAGAAAGTAAGTGTGTGAAGGCTTCGTTTTCCAAATATGCTAACTCAAATTCAGAGAGAAAGCACTGCTTGTCTCTTTGTCAGTGATTTTTTTTTACATAAGATGAGTAAAATAAACTGTGTTGGCGCTGCCTCGACGTGCTGGCATTCAGTTTTTGGATGCCTCTCATTCTCACACTGAATCTTTGGCCTTTCTGTTCCTTCTCATCCACCAAGTATCTGAGGCGCTGTGATATTTATAGCTGGCAACAAGCTGGGATCCAGAAAAACTCTCAGTTCTGTCTCTTTGGCTTTGAATCGTTTGGTCATCTCACTCACACGAGGTGCATCTTCTCAATACTCAAAGTACTTCAGTGATTTTATGCTCTCTTGGTTTTAGTGAAAATGTCGGCTTCAAAATAAAGGTGAAAGGTCGTTGTGTGACTCCAGTGGAGCAAAACCATGATGCTCTGAACAGTGCAACAAAGGCTCGATCCCACTGAGGTGTCTGACTGAAGCCACACTGTGACACTGGACGCTTTCCAGTGGTGAAGCGTCAGTCAGTGCATTTACTCAAGTATTGTACTTAAGTGTACTTTTGAGGTGCTTTTTGAATATTTACATTTTCTGCTACTTCCTTCTAGCACTCCAAAACATTTGGGAGAGAAATATCTCACTTCTGCATTAAACTGCCAAGTTGCAGTTTGACGCAGTAGCAGAGTCGGGTATAAGTTGTTTGCAGTCACATGATGTTGAATTCAGATGGAGGGCAGGAAGTGAAACCTGACTGAGCTAGTTTAGATGAAATTATGAGAGGAAGGTGTGAACAGAACATTAGATCACGTGTTGGATGTGACTCTTACATTATGAAGCGATTTTTCAGTTGAACTGAAAGTTTTGCTGCTGTTGAGTCAGCAGATAAAACAACTAGCTGCTCATTCAGACGTCGTTTTGCTCGAGAAAACAAAAGTTTGGAGGTGAACCACTTTCTTGTTAGCGGTTGGTCCACGACCTCGGTACCAAAGTGCTCCGGGTCGTTTGGTTCTTGTGTAGTTTTTATTGCCCTGTGGATTAAAGCAATCGTTCAGCGGCGCGGTGCTGAATGTTGACGTTTACATTGCTGTTGTTTACGTTAACCGCTTGCTAAGGTCCATTGAGACGCCACTAAAGACGAGGATCGTCTCTAAACGAGACAGAGTAGCTGTTACTTTAAATCCATCCCCATAAATTTAAAACAATAGCTAATGTTAAACCATTTCCAACATTAGCCGACCACAGACTGTTAGCAAGACATTTTTTCTGGCGTTTTCTTGTATTTTTCACCCTTATGAACAAACATTTGTTACTCCATAAAAGCTCCTTGTAGTTTTGAATGATCTGAGCGACCGTTAATGACGCAAAACATAAACATTTTGAGTGTGTGTTAAAGTGCTTCCTATGCAGAAAATCACTTCCTGCCCTCCATCTGCATGATCCACACGGTCATTTCCATTAACTGCTTTTACCTGGAGTGTAAAATGAGCGTATATTTGGATGTGAGGAGGCAGCAGTCTGACAGAGGCTGCAAACATGTTGCATCATCACAGCCTCAGTCAGTAACAGACATCCAATCAGAGCCAAAGCGTCCAGGTGTCCTGAACATGGACTCTTCTGACATGTGACGGGAGGAAGTGAGCTGATGCTTCATGCGGATTCGCAGACGTATTATGTTGGTGAGGCCAAAACACGCTCACTAGAACACATGAAGTGTCATGTTTCCTCTTAGTGTCACTAATGTGAGGAAACATGTGAACGCTCAGTTTCTTCTGACCATTTGACTGAAAGACGGGCAGGAAACAACCGTATTTTAAAACTAATGGCCTTTTTTTGTGCTGCTAATTAAAACTTTCCTCGTTCTTTTCAGCCTGATCGTGTTCATCGCTGAAGAAGAGGATTAACACTGTTGTCCAACAGAAGCGAGGACAGGGTTGAGGTCTGTTCTGACACCATCTGTCCCTTTGGCACGGCGTCGTGGCTTTGGAGCCTCTTCTTCTCTTTCCATGTGCACTGACTTTCTGCTCCACTCTCATAGGTTTAAAACTTTTTAACCTATGAGAGCCGTTCTGGTATCCTTTTAAATTAAAAGGATACCAGAATGGTGATGTATGGAAACAGCTCCAGCCTGCAGTGCTCTCCTGGAAAATATGAGGAGTGGATGAAGAGGAGATATCTGACGTCTCCTCCCTGTGTGTCTGATATTTCAATGAATGAGGAAGACGAAACTTGTCTTGTTAGATGATGAAATAACTTTTATTTTGTTAAAACTTTCTCATTTTTATTTAGTGTTTCCATTATTTTTGAAATAACATAACGTTACGTACAGAAGGCACTTACAAAAACAAGTTAAATTACAGATGCTGTTATTATAAACATTAAATTACTGATTTCAAAATTAAAAAAAAAACATCATGACAGAATGATAAAGACAGGAAATGACCATTGGCACCATTGGCAACTGTTGAACAGTACATCTGAAATAAAATTTAGCATGATTTGAATCTACAGTACGATAGAAACGATACCCCATTTGTTATCAGTGTAATAATGCCCGAGCTATGCTTTTAAGTATAACTTAATCACCAAGATAAAAATCTTAAAACGCATAAACAGTTTCTCTTTTTCACTAGTCAGAGGTTTCTTTTATTTTACAGATTAGGCTTTGTGGTTTCAGCTCTGTGCAAGTCCTGGTACATCTCTGTCAGGCGAGCGGCCTCTCTCTGTCCGGACAGCAAAGCACCATGGGTAGTGGAATAGTATTTTCGGTGGGTGGCCTCTCCAGCAAACAGGACCTGTAGAGGCTGGGGGGGACGACAGAGAGGAGTTTTAGAGAAGAAAGCCAGACTGAAAGTGTGATCCATTGTTGTCATCTCTGCACGTTTGTGGCCTCTTTGACCTCCTTTCTATTTCCATCAGACGCCCTCGCTAGCGCTCCTCATGCAGGAGGCTCCAGGCTCTTTCCTGAGGGCTGACAGGGCTTCGACGGAGGGGTCATGCTGTTCCTCAGCAGTGTCAAGTGAGCACACAAACCAACCCCCCGCCGCCCTCTTACCCCCCTCACCCAGAACGCATCGGGTTTCACGGTCTAGACTCCTGGCCTGGACTCAGCCTTCATAACCCTCCTGACACCAGCTGTGTGTTCTCGGCGAGGTGACACGGTCGTGATGACACCGGCGCATTAGCCAGATGCTCTCGGAGAGCGTGCAGTGATTGTAAACAACCAAGTGTGCAGCCGCTGAAAACACTTTTACATTCAGGCTGCCATGAAGGTCCAATCCACAGGTCCTTCCTCTCCTCAGCTCTCCTACAGAGGAGCTGAAAAATCCTTCAGAAATGTTTCCACAGCGAACTTTGTCATTTGATAGTAATTACAGGAAAAATGCAGACAGTTCTGACTTTTAGTACACAGCAGGAAAGAAATGTGAATTTTGTCTACGGGCGAGCAGAAAATTCAACACAGGTTTGATGGAGCTGCTTTTCCAAGGAAATTCAACCACAGCTGGCTGAACTGTCTCACAGTGAAGTTTGCACAGAGCTGCTCTTTCCAGTAAACATCTCTGGAAATCACCAGAAAACTGCAGAGCTCTAAAATGACACAAGATTTTTAGGGACTGACTTGACTTGCTGGGACAAAGTTTGTCCTTTATGCTCGCAGTGTTTTCACTAAACACTCTGCAGCTCTTCTCATTTTAAAACAGAACTTTACATATTTTAACATATTTTTACTCTAAATCTTCCTGTTTCATGTTTCTGATTCTTGATCTTTGCAGGACTTCAGCTTTCTTTTTCTCTCCTCTTTCGGTGTTTGTTGTTATGCACCAGACACCGAGGCAAATCCCTTGCATGTGAAAACCTACTTGGCAATCAGCCTGATTCTGACACGGTGTGGTGGACAAAATAACAGAAACACACAACAGAATAAAGCAGTACAAACTCTACTAACTGTGGCCAAAGTACAACCCAGAAAAAGCTGAGACATGTCATGGTGTGTGCTTCCCATGCTGTTTGTCCCTTTTCCTCCGCTGTCCTCTCCAGCCCTGCCCAGGTGTGCTTCGTCTGATTGCTGAATGAGATACACCTGACTAAAGTGCTTAAAAGCTCCTGAACCTGCTTCTGAAGGTTCTGGTCTGGCTGGTTCTCAGCCTGAAAGTGTGTGTTGTGTTTAGAATTCATGTCTTTTGTTAGCTTTGATTTATTGTCTTTGCTGTGTGTGTGTGTGTGTGTGTGTGTGTGTGTGTGTGTGTGTGTGTGTGTGTGTGTGTGTGTGTGTGTGTGTGTGTGTTTGTGTGTGAGACCTGCTATTAATCACATTGTGGGGACACAAAAATCTGTTTACACAGTCACATTGTGGGGACTCACTTGCCTTATGGGGACAAAATGCAGGTCCCCTTAATGTAAATCATTAAATTTTAGGGTGCAGACTGAGGATAGGGTTACGGGTTAGGTAAGGTTAGATCAGGTACAGGGTTAGGAATAGGCAAATAGTGGTTATGGTTAGGGTTAGGGTAAGGCTCCAGGAAATGAATGTAAGTCTATGTAAGTCTACGTGTCCCCACAAGTGATAAAAACACAAACATCTGTGTGTGTGCATGTGTTACTAAATCCCATGAGTTTGTGTTTTTTTTGTGGTTGAAGCCAGGTCAGTGGTGGTGTGCTGCTCTCTCCTCGGGCCTAAGGGCATAACAGTAAATGTCTTATTGTGAATCTGATGCAGCAACACGTTTCACAGACTGGGAAAGATGTGGAATGCTCCAAAAACACCTGTTTGGAGCATTCCACAGGTAAACAGGCTCATTCATGCTGGGAGAGCTGCTTTCACAGCTCTCCACCTGAAACACGAGAACGTCCAAGCACAGTGTCAGCTGCATTCCCACCTCCACAACATCAATCCCAAACCCGGCATTTTGAATCACCTCTCTACACCCATCGAATTCATGCTGCAGGAGTGTCACCAACTTATCTCTACAGCTTCAGTTCTGAACAGACCAGTGTGGTTAAAAAGGTTTAAATATGCTGGATGCGCACAGACATGCTCTATGTAGAAAAAACCTACTGGCTACTATGTTTCTTCCACATTAAAGAACTAGCCGGTGTGGTTACCTGGCGGCTAACCTGGCACCGTGCCGCATTTCACAACATGTTCTGTGTTGTTGTGTCTTGGCGGCAGCGTATGCCAGCTGCAGTGATTGCAACACTGACAGAGCACTCGCATGAACGCACCGAACAATCATCACAAAGAGCGAGATGCCCTCGAGACAAACAAACAAAAACGGAGAAGAACATAAGCTCCAGAGCAGAAGGTCGAACTCTCACCTTCTGTTGATTCCTCTCACACTTAGTTTTCTCATTGGTAACAGGTGAGAGGATCATGATTGGGTATGAAAGGGGCATCCTGGAAAGACTCAGTCGTTCAGAGAGGATGGAGCGAGGTTCACCACTTTGTGAACACATGATGGATGAAGGAGATGAACACATGGACTCAGGAACACTTCAGGAAACTGATTGTTAATGACTGATTCTGTTTTCATTTACATTTTACACAGCGTACCAACGTTTTTGGAATCAGGGTTGCACTATAGACACTTTTATGACAGTCTAACATCCATCCATCCATTATCTATACCGCCTATCCCTTTCGGGGTTGCAGGGGGCTGGAGCCTATCCCAGCTACAATGGGCGAGAGGCGGGGTACACCCTGAACCGGTCGCCAGCCTGCACAGGGCCACATTCAAGGACAAACAAACATTCACACTCACACTCACACCTACGGACAATTTAGAGTCATCAATTAACCTAATGAGCATGTTTTTTGTCTGTGGGAGGAAGCTGGAGTACCCAGGAGAGAACCCACGCATGCACGGGAAGAACATGCAAACTTCACACAGAAAGGCCCCGCCTGACCCGGGGATCGAACCGGCAACCTTCTTGCTGTGAGGCACGCGCACTACCTGCTGCGCCACCGTGCAGCCCCAGTCTAACATCATAAAGTAATTATTTTCAGGGCTATTAAATTTTGTTATACAGCAGAGATGTTTTATTATGGTGTCCACCCCCCCGTGTCGTCCTGCAGTTGTCTTACCGAAGCCTTGGTGCTGTTGGCATAAGGCAGCGGCATGGCCAGCCTCTCGCAGTCCTCGCCGCTGGATCCCACCCTGGTGAAGGAGTAGGAGCCTCGGATGTAGGGGTTACTGCCCCATGATGAGCGCAGGACGCGCCAGGGCTTTGGAATGTCAGGGTTCCCTGCGGACAGACGGAGAGACGGAGGAACGTCACGACAATCGAGCACATTACAGATCAAACCAGCTGAAACTATGGAGGCTGTGAGTCGAGGCCTTTCAGCGGGACATCCGATCTGCCAACACTCATCAGCTCGTGACCTTTCGTGAGCAGAGAGGCACCAGCGAGTCTATATGTAATTAAGCAACAGCTGAGGGGATTATACCACGCTGACCTAAATGAGCAGAGCGTGTGGTGTGTACGTGTGTGTGTGTGTACGTGTGTGATTTACAGTCTGTGTCTATAGGAAGTCCACTGACCTCATCACGCAGTGACAGTCACTGTTCCTGCTCTGTGACCTATTTCTGAGGCAATCACTTCACCGAGAAATAATCTGAGCCATTTCTACGTGCACATCCCTAATTTGCTGCCAAACAAACGGTGAGTCAACCCCCAGTCATCAAACCTTTTACACTTAATGCCGTCACCTCCAGGCAGCTGTGTCTTCTTTGTTTCCAGGGAGGACTTCTCCGTTACACAAGAAGTGGTGAGTTTTAGATAATGAGCAGCAGCAACACTGACTGAGCTTCGGAGGACATGCAGCACCTGTGTCATTTGTTTGGCGAGGATTGGTCAAAAAGGCCTCGTCTGTCAGGCCCAACGCTCAGCGTTTGGTTCTTTAGCGGCGCTAACACCAAAGTGGACACACAAACCGCCACCTGAGTCATTCAGCTGTATTATCTGTCAACCTTTATGTTATGAAAAACTCTGTTTACGTAAGAGCTGAAGCTAAACGGATGACCCGGCCCGAGTCATGGTTCGTATGAGTCACTGCGCTGACTCGCTCAGCATTCCACGGAGACTGTGTTGGTTTTAGATTACTGATTCTTTGTGAAAGCTTTACTAGAAGAGAGCTGGAAGACAGTCTGTGGTAAAAATCTAACAGAGATCAGACTTCTAAAGGCAGTCGTATATTTTCCAAAGAAGATCTCAAAGCCGAGATCTTTTGTTGGATAATGATTAAATGATCTCCTAGTATGAGCGCGTCCTGACCTGTGAAGCGCCTCAGCAGCTCCGTGCAGGTCTCAGCCACCGTTTCGTCATCGCAGCGCTCCATGTACAGCGCCTCCTGCCCGCAGATCCAGCCACTCAGCATGTAGCCGTAGCGCTCAGGCGGGTACAGGACGTCGAAGCTGCAGATCTTCTTGTACCACAGCTCCTCGGGGTAGACCAGCTGTTCTAGCTGGGCCTCGTCCTCCCACACAAACTGGATGCTGTTGCACTCCGGGCTCCAGAAGGGCTCCTCGAACTCTAAGAAGATCTTATCGGTGGTGCTGATGCCCAGCTTCTCGATGGCGAGCACTTTGTCCTCGGGCAGAGACGGGGAGAACATGGTCTCGTGGTGCTCCTTCAGGACGCCCAGGGAGGCGGTCACGATCACGTGGTCGGCCGGGATCCACTCCTCGTCCTCGCACTCCACGTAGACGGGGTGGCCCAGGATCAGAGGGTCCTCGTGAGGTTGGCAGACGCCGTTGTTTTCGTTGTGGTTGTTGTCGCCGCTCTTGGCGATCACCTCCCGGTGCTGAGCTGAATAGTTCCAGTGGATGCAGCGGACCGGTTTGCTAAGGCAGATGGTGCGGGAGGGGATGTCCTGGGCCAGGAGCTGCACGACCTTCATGAAACCTTCAGGAATGACATAATGTGCGCCAGGGATCTCTGTCCACTCGCCAAACTCACTCAGAGACACCTCGTCCATGCTGGGAGAGCTGCTTTCACAGCTCTCCACCTGAAACACGAGAACATACGAGCACAGAGTCAGCTGCATTCCCACCTCCACAACATCAATCCCAAATCTGGCATTTTGAATCACCTCTCTACGCCCATCGAATTCATGCTGTAGGAGTGTCACCAACTCATCTCTACAGTTTCAGTTCTGAACAGATCAGTGTGGTTAAACACATTTAAATATGCTGGATGTGCACACACATGCTCTATTTATTTGGCGGCAGCGTATGCCAGCTGCAGTGATTGCAACACTGACAGACCACTCACATGAACGCACCGAACAATCATCACAAAGAGCGAGATTCAATGATGCCCTCGAGACAAACAGACAAAAACAGAGAAGAACATAAGCTCCAGGACGGAAGGTCGAACTCTCACCTTCTGTTGATTCCTCTAACACTTTCAACACATTTTGTAACCGTTCGACTGAGCCAGGCTAACTGTTTCCCTCTGTTTCCAGTCTTTGTGCTAAGCTATGCTAATAAGTTACTGGCTGTGGCTTCATATGAACTGTACAGTCAGACACAAGATTGATATCTCTTTATCCAACTAACTTCTCTGACATTTTATAAACTAAAAGACTAATAAAGAAAACAGTCAATGAGGAAAGTTCCTCCAAATTCACAGTAAATCGACAGGAAAATGGAAAGCAGGCCCACACACACACACACACACACACACACACACACACACACACACACACACACACACACACACACACACACACACACAGACCTTGAGGTACTGTTGAAGCATGGACAGTTTGAGCTTCTTGGTGCTCTCAGGATCATCGGGATCCAACATGATCTTCTTGCGCACCACGTCCCGAGTAAAGACGCCAACGCTGTTCTGGCTCTCGGCGCAAACGGGCTTCCCATTCTGGAAGAACTCCTGAGTCAGCTCGTACACCTGAGGGAGGGTGAAAGGTCAGAGAGGAGGAAGAGGAGGAAGGAGCCTGTTTAGTTTAGTTCAGGGAGGATCAGGTCAGTGCTCGATTGTTTCAGATGGTGAAAAGGGTCAAAACAGCACAGTGATGTATTAACATTCATCAGGTCAGACATAAACAGTACGAATCTGGACTTTCAGTTAATGCAGTTGGACTAAAATCACAACATCTGACTTATAATATGCAGAATAATGACTGTGTTCAGTCTCAGCCGTGGTTTGTTTCAGTGGAGCCTCAGCCGAACACAAGGTTTGTGTTCCTTTAGCCATCTGTTGATAACGCATGGAAACACCTGAGCAGTTGGATGGTTGTCAGAAAATATGTTCATTACATTTTAATGAAACAGAAAGAAAATGAAAATCAGTGTAGATACGATGAAGCTAACACTCTGTAGCAGCTGCAGTGCAGTTATAGTTAGATGAACCCAGAGCACAAAGGCTTGTCTTTAAATAATGAAGATCATCAGTGCGACAGGAGACAAGGGAGCTAACGTGCTCGTCGTCGCTCTGCAGCGCATCAGTCAGCCCTGAATGACATCAAAGAGAAGGATAAAGGTGAGGTGACCTGGAAGCACGGCCTCATTTATCTTCTCTCCTGGTTACATAAGCTACTGACAAACATGTCCTGGAGATGGCGACTTGGAGTCTTTACACATGCATTTTATTCAGACACCCAAAGATGCAAGCTTGTCTCAGAGAGCTTGGAGGAAGATGACTGTTGTGGCCGCTAAATGCAGCAAAATCAAGAATATCTCTGGTGTTCAGGATGCTGAACCTCACCCTGTCCTCTGAAGGTGTGAAATTCCCTGAAGGATGTTTATCACAGTGGGGCGTCATGTGGACCCGGAGGTCACGTCGAAAACGCAGATGTACGAAGGTTAAAGAAAAGAAAACATGTTGGATACCTTCCCTCTGTCACTGCGTCTCCAGTGACCTACTTATGCTGAAATAATGTCGCTTCAACGGCAGAGCAAAGAACAAAAGTGGAAGCTCTGTGTGACATCCAGCACGTTCAGACACTTTGATGGCTGAAGAGATGTTTAATGATTGTGGATGTTCTGCACCTCTTAACATCAAGTTCTCTATCTCCTCTGACTGACACTATCTTATATACTCTTCTTTCAAAGTGCTGTTTGTACTGAGTCAATTGTTCACGTCAAGGCCGCACAATCCAGGTAAATGGAAATGTTCTAGATGTACGTTTGTACCATTTTATACACATTTCAGCATTTACATGGAAACTCAGCCCCTGGTATCTGTGTCTGCTTCATAGAGTTTTCATATTCATATTAATGTTTGATGTTCGACAGGCTGAGCAGTCAGTAGCTCTGCTCTTCTCTATGCATGAATCCACAGGTACCTGTGGTCGCCTGTGTCCCCTCACCTCGTTGTACAGGTCACTGAACTCCTCCACCAGGTCTTTGGGGATCCTCTTCCCGCCGTTGGTCTGGTAATGAGCCACCCCATTCTTGGCGTACAGGCTGATGCGTCCCACGCTCCGCTCCTCGTCGGTGGTGTGCTCCAGCAGCCCGTTGTCCTCTGCCAGGTGGTACACTGGGTTCCCGTTGGCACCATGGATCCAGGTGGCTCCAAGCTCCAAAGTTGCTTTTCCTACAAAATAAAATGAAAAAACACAGATCAGCTGGAGTCTGCTTTGTTCAGGCGCCATCACACTGGAGAGTTAGATAACCGGACACTTCAAGAAGGAGGTCAGCTCAATTAACATGGAGCCCACTGGGGGCCATTAATCTAATATTTTTCCTGTGGATGATGGCCTCATGCACTGCATATGTTTTTACATTCATTTATATAATAAAGTGGGCCAATGCAAAGGCAGAATTGGCTAAACGCTTCTATGATTACATAACAGCCGTGGTTAAAGCAACATCTAAGTCATCATTTACATAACAGACGCGACCATCCGTGTCCTGACATATGGGTTTAAATTCAACAGTGTATGATGAGTGTGTTTTTACATGTGACCTCTGTTATGTGCACATAGTGTCAGTGCCGTCGGCAGAGGCTGCACTTGTTTGTTCTTGCCAGTTGAAACAATTTGGCATGATGGAAATCAGAGGAGGCCAACTTTCTCTGGAGTGAGACCTGCAGTTCAGTCAAAATCTACCAGTGTTTGTTCAAACAGATCAAGTGAAAAGAGCCATCATGTCTCTTGGAATAAGACACGTAGCTGATTCATTTAGGTTATATAAGGAGATAAAGATGATTACGTGAGTGTACGGCTAGCTGATTGGACCATTTTTTAAGATGTAATGTAATAATAAAGAGGCCTCTTATGGATTAGATGACACTGTTTCTGCACCTCAAAGTTAATCTGATTAATATGTTATGTCTCATTTGTTTAATCTGCACAAAAACCAGTCTGTGTGACCTGTAACTCTACAGGGAGTCATTAATTAGCTAACAGTGACTTCCTGGAGACTAGCTGTTTCCCCCTGCTTCCAGTCTTTATGCTAAGCTAGGCTAGCCACAGCCTCATGTTTAGCATTCACAGAGGTCCCAGCTTCCGCAAGAAAACGTGACTTAATGTGTTTTTTGAACATTAAAACATGCAAACACACTCTAACAGGCACCTAAAATAAAAGTATGACCTGAAAATTAGGATAAAATGGCCTCTTTAACCAGGAACAGGTAAACAGAAGTGCGTCCTCTCACCGTGCTTCACACTTTGAACTCTCCCGCCGACGTGGTCTGATGCTTCTAGGACAGTGACATCCGTGAAGCCGTTTTTCAGTAGGATCTTAGTTGCAGCAAGGCCGGCCAAGCCAGCGCCAATCACTACTATTCGAGGCTGCCGATGAGTACGTAGGCCGCTACTAAGAGGATCATCAGTGCCGTCTGAGGAAATTTCACAACTTTGCATGCCGTCCAAGCTCCTCTTCGATTAAGTCTGAGGACAAAGTGAAGAGAAGGACCCAAGTTAAAAATGGCACCGTTAAAACACTGAGTCAGCAGGCGACAGACGCTCATACAGAAGGTTTTCTACTTGATAAATGACCTAGAACATAAATATATATATTCTGTATATACCTTCTACCTGAGTGCACACACTGCTGGTTGGGTCATACGGGGTTACATACCAATCACTGGTATGTTACCTCCTATGTGCTGCTGTATCACATCCCCGCTGGGTATTTTCAGCGACTGATCGCTCCTGCTGATCACAGACTGTTCGCCTTTGGTTGGCACATGCTGTCAAGATTGTATTGAATATCAAACTCAATATGAAGGAGTTTTTGAATAGAGCTGAAATGAAATATAAACAATATTCTGTTCAGAAACTACAGAAGTCCTGAAAGATCTTGTTTTTTTGGTTTTGTACCCACAAGATATACATTTTGTTCGATTACTATCCCGCCAGAGGGAACCAATGCACCGCCTGGCATGCCCGCATGTGTTATGTATTATTTACGTGATAATAACTTGTGATATTAAATCTATTTTGTGAGCAAAACAAATGATCTTGTGTCTTGTGCAAACAAGCGTCTAACATGTGATGAAGAAAATGTGTTTCCATCTGTGGGTACACTGTTTAATAGTACTGTTTAAATGGAGTATTTCAGTGCTATGTATCCTACAAACTTACTCCCCTTTACCTCCATTGTTCTGGAGTGGAGACAGAAATCTCAGAACTTGCCATGACTTGATGCCACGAGAGACAAGTGAAAAAAAAAAAGCTTTTTTGATCATTTGACCTGACACGTCCTTTAAAGAATGACCAACGCACAGATACTTTGACCTCTTTGGAGCTCAGTCATCTTGTTTCTAATTAAGTGCTGCCCACACAGCTGATATGTTATCAGCATTCCCCTCATATAACCCACATTTACAGCTGTAAATGACTGATTATCTTAATTTAAAGTCTTCCACATCATGAGTACATTGTTCTCTGTACTTCTGTGCACGCTGTTGTACGACACTGTTTATTGATCATAACCCTGAATCAGACACAACCCTGTTCCTGCTGTCAGGGAGCAGACTATACACAAACAAAAACCAGATTTCTCTAATTATGCTGAAATTACTCAGGGACACTGACATTCAGAGAGGAGAATACCACAAAAGACAAGCGATCCTGTTATTCCAGCACACAAGGCTGCCTGCAGTGAATGTATGGACAGCTGCGAGACAGTGGGAGTCGAGACAGAGGACGTCTCTGTTAACCCAATGGAGGATGCATGTTGTTTAAACAGAGAACTCCATCTGAAATCGGTCTGTTTTCTCCACATACGAGAACCTCTGATTGGCCGGAGCCGTGTCAGAGAAGTTCACTTGGTTTGAACTTTGGTTCATCTTGGCCTTGTCAGCAAGCTGTCGATCTTGACCGCTCAGCTGGAGGAGCCACATGATCAACAGGAGCTGACAAAGACAGTCAAAGAGGAAGCAAGCAGCCACACAGCGAGTCTCCAGAAGATCCTGTTTCAAGCTCACATGTGGATTAAGACTGCTAATCTGGAAGGGTCAGCACACCACATCTGATCTGACGACCCACGGCCTGAATGTGGGTCAGACGTGGCAAAGATTTACTGACTGGGAGTTTCAATTGGAAGATGTGAAAATATATATATCAGAGAACAATGTACGTCTGTCTGAGACTCAGTGCTGCTGTCTGTGTTTGTGGTTTCCATTGTTTTCGTCTTTCAGCAGTTTGTACACTCACATTCACACACGCTGTCAAATTCTAGGAGACTTCTCAACACCTCGTTGCTAAACCACAGAATTACACAGAATTACATCTCTGTCAGAACCACAAAAAGCCAAGTTTCAGTTTCAGTTCTGTCGCCTTCCCCGAAACTCGTCTCGTTATTAAATCTCACTTCCACCTGAGACGTCGATGCAGCGTCAACATGGACAGACTCGTTCGAAGTAAAGGAGACACTGAGTGGTGGTGCTTCAGCTTTTTATTTTTCAAACAATATAAACAGAAGATGCTCCTGAAATGACAGAGACTGGACAATAAATCCTGTTTGCAGTGTCGCACAAAGAAGCGTCCATCAAAGGGCCTTTCTCTGATTGCTGGGCTGCAGTTAATTGGTGCTTAACTGAGTCGGTGGGCTTGAATTGAGGCTAACACGTTTATTTCCTGCAGTGCTTCATGAGCAGCTAGTTAAAGGATAAATGGTATGAATTATAGTTATTTTTAGTGGGTGATTTCAGGGCTTTCAGTACTGTGACTGCTGCTCTTTCACGAGGGTCACAGGAGGATGCAGTGGTCGAAGGGATTCTTCTGTTTTCTGTGAAATATCTGTTGTGTTTGGTTAAAAGCTGCAGCACATGTTCCCGCTCGCTGTCCACAACGTGGACTCTGAGCACATCTTATCAGGTTCATTGTGCACGTTTGATAGCGTGCATATGTGTGAATGTCATACTGTACATATAACGCTAACAGATTTGCACCGGCAACAGATTGTATATCTATTAGTACGTGAATTGTCATAGTTTATATCCTGCAGCCAATCAGATCACCTCTGATGAGAGGCTGCGTACTTATATGATCACGATGAGGTACAAAATGTAAATCGTTGTGGTGTGACGCTGTTTCCTTCAGGGGCCAGCTGTTAGTTTTACACAGATGTTTCCATCAGCGGTGATTTGGCAGCAAACACACGTCAGCATCAGTCGCATGCAGGCGCCGTTACAGACGAGGCCAAATGTCAGAACAGCCATGGACACGTTGTGCTAAGGAGATATAATGAGTTGTTATCCTGGAGATGAAATCTATTCGGAAGAAACATTTACAGACAAAAAAATCTGATTTAAGCTTTTACTGTTTGTTTTAAAAAGCCAAATTCAGTCAGTGCAGGAAATGGAGGGAACGTTTAAGCTGTGACATTTTGCATCCTTTTAACGGGACGACTCCCTCTGAGAGCTTTTCAGATTAATCTGTTAATGTTGGGCTTGACCCATAAAACAAAGCCCACCTCAGTGCAGAATTCACCTGATTCTGTAATAAGGTAAGATTTGAGTAGACTCTGACCAACAGACAGCGACTGACCGCCGGCCTCTCTGCAGACTGCATCCTCCCCTGGTCACTTGTAATTGCACAGCTGGTTAAGACACTCGCCACATGCCAACACTCCACGCTTTACACCACCACCGCAGATTAATGTGTGGGCTGGCCTTGGGTGGATAGGCGGCTCAGGATGGGGTGGAGTGAGGAGGGAGGGAAGGAGGGAGGGAGGGGGCTACCACTGACCTAGAAATGGCAATCTACAGTACAGAGTGTCTGCCAGTGACCTTCTCAAGAGCAGGAATATCTTCCATTACTGAGCCTGAGCCCCCGTCTCTCCTCTTCGCTCTCTCCTTTATTTGTGGACATTTCTTTTTCCAGCTGTGTCCACACTCACATCTGCATTTCCTGCTTCAGTCCCATGTGAGCATTTGCATCGCAGAAACATTTCTATATCCCTGCAAATCGGCTTCGTGCCGAGGGCCAGACATTCCACACGTCTCTCCCAGCTCTGACTTTCCCAAGATGAGATGATGGAGTGGATACGCGTGCACACACACACACACACACACACACACACACACACACACACACACACACACGCACACCGCAGTGCTACTGTACACCACGCTGGACGCTCCCCTGGTGCAGTTAAAGAGCGGCCTGAGGATTCCCAAAGACACAGAGAACAAGCTCGATGCAGCCAATCAGAAGTGTGACGGCAGGCGAATGATGGCAGAGAAAACAGAAAAAAGACAAATAAAAGAAATGAGGATTACTTTTAAAAGTTTATATTCTGTAACAGAAGCCCCACATCCTTGAAAAATAAAATATGGGTACCACTTTGTAATATCTGGAGTTAATGAGGCAGACTGTACAAACTGTGGTTGGACACGTCATTGGATCAAAATCTTTTTTTGACTGACAGACTGGTTCACATCAGACTCTGTGACCATTTATCAATTTAACTCCACTTAAAGGACTTTCTCTTGACCCAGTCTGGCCTTTTTTATTTTAAATTTACACATCGTAACTGATCTATAAAGCATCAGTGACTGATTGATTAATCACTAATATTTCCACTAGTTACAGCTTTAGAAATGGTGGCTTAGTTGAAAGCGGTGCCAAAAAAATAATGAGCTGTAAATGAAAAGTTTGATCAGGGGAGAGATGTGTCTGAAGGCTGAAGCTCAGGAGGTGAAGATCCCGTCCGTCACCCCGCGCGCTGCAGGCTGCACAGCTGCGCCGTATAGAAGCTTTGCTGCCACGTATAAGCTGTGATGCCAAAGTGGCAGCGGTTTGAAACAAACCGGGCAAGTTCACTGCGCGCGCGGACGACACACCTGTGAGGCGCGGCGTGCGGCGGAGACGCGACAACACCTGGACGCGTTTCAAAGCGGACAAATCGAGCGAAAACACAGAAATCCACTTTGTCCCGTTACATAGGCGCGCGCGCGCGCGCGCGCAGGCACAGACCCACAGCACATCAGTGGAGGTCGGATGTCTCACGCTGTTTTCGTGCCGTGTCGACTCGTCTCATCGCCACAAACAGCTGGCTGACGTTTGGTTTCACGGAGCCGCGCTGATAACTACACTTCACGAGCTGATCTCACCGGATTCCCACCGACACGCACCGATACAGCCCGGCCAACACTTCCCACCACCGCACCGAACATCACTCGCCCGCGACCGGCTCGGTGTGATCCGGCTGGGCAGCAGCTTACCTGACTCTCCTGGGCTTCAGCTGTAAAACCTCAGAGTGCTCCGCGTCCCTTTGTGCCGTTTCCCCTCAGACCGGCTCCGCTTTGTATTTATGCCTGGAAACCAGAAGCAGCCAGTTTTTCCGTGGCCGCTGCCTCCTCATTAATTAAATATGAGCGGGGATGACGACAAAGACCAGCCCTCCACTGAGTAAGCCTGCTGTCACACACACACACACACACACACACACACACACACACACACACACACACACACACACACACACACACACACACACACACACACTGTGCGCTGGATAAAGAAACACCCAATCCACCTATAAATCATACATGTCATCATTTAAAAGGGTGGCGACTGTTTCCTTCATCATCTCTGTCATATAGAAAATCAAAGCACAGTGTACATTTACTGTATACGTGTACATGTATACGTGTACTAGTACATTTACTTAAGAACTGTATACTTGTGTGCAGTTTTGAGGTATTTTACTTGATTTTATGTTACTTTATGCTTTTACTCCACTGACTTCTTAACTCACTGCATTTATTTCTAACTTCAGTTACTGATTACTTTTTTTGGATTATTAATACAAAATATAATGAATGAAACTTTATTGATCCCCTGGGAAAACACAAGAAGTGATGAACGCAGTAATGTAACATATGTAATAATAATCCAATATTGTCATAGACGTTATTCTGAAATGGGCCGTTCAACATAACGAGTACTTCTACTTTTGTTACTCTGAGTGTGTTTTGAGGCTTATACTGTTGCACTATTGCTGAGGTACGAAGTAAAAGATCTAGTACTTCAGGTGTAGGAGGACAGAGGAGGACAGAGAAGGATGGAGGTGTTATGGTCTGTGTGTTTATCTTGTGTTTTTGGTTATTTTTGTAATTGTTTTGCTTAATGGCTCTCTCTCTCTCTCCTCGCCTGCAGTGGAGGTGTGTCCTGGCGGTGCTTCTACTCTCCGTTGCACCTGAGGCAGATCTCCACTGATTGCCACACACTTTTAAGCAGTGTGGCAGCATGGGCACGCCGCCAGATTGTCTAAGCTTTCATGCCACGGCTTTCCAGCCATTGATCTCGTTCCATAGTCTTCTGGTTCTGCTTAGCCTAGTTTCTTCAGTTTCCCTGTATTGTCTTGTATTGTTAGTATTATATTCTGGTTCTAGTTTAGTCTTCGCTTGGCATGGTTATAGTTTCCTACCCGCTCGCCACGGTGTAGTGATCTTTTGTTTTATTGGGCTGATTTTGTGGTCCTGTATTTTCGGTCAGTAATAAACCGTTGTTTGGTTAAACGGCTCCTTGTCTCCTGCTGATTGTCTGCACCTCGGGTCCAGCAATCGCCTTGATTCTCTGGAATCATAACAGGAGGAGGACAGAGGAGGACGGAGGAGGATGGAGGAGGATGGAGGAGGACAGAGGACGACGGAGGAGGACAGAGGGGGACATGGGAGGACAGAGGAGGATGGAGGAGGACAAAGGAGGACGGAGGAGGATGGAGGAGGACAAAGAAGGACGGAGGAGGACAGAGGAGGATGGAGGAGGACAAAGGAGGACGGAGGAGGATGGAGGAGGACGGAGGACGACGGAGGAGGATGGAGGAGGACAGAGGGGGACGGAGGAGGACGGAGGAGGACGGAGGAGGATGGAGGAGGACAGAGGGGGACGGAGGAGGACGGAGGAGGATGGAGGAGGATGGAGGAGGACAGAGGAGGACGGAGGAGGATGGAGGAGGAACTCAGGAACACTCTGCATCTACTTTTGTTTTGTTGACAGTGTCCATGATGCACTGAAGTAATATCAACCTCTATGTGTGTGTTGCATTCAGGGACCGCTGTTAGTCAGCTATTATGTTCACTGTAAACAAATAAATGCTTTTTTGTGTTCATGGCTTCGAAGCTGGATCAAACGCTCTTGTGCCCGGAGATCTGGAGTTTCCCTGACCTATAGCAAGGCATCGTATTTCACAGACCACATTAGACACTGTCCTGCTGGGTGGGACCTTTGCAGTCCTTGTGACCCGGACTCAGCCTCGGCCTCACATCGACCCAAACTGCAGAGAAATCTTAATGAAAACATATTAATCAGCAGACAGTCAGAATCGTTTAGATGGTGGCTGATAAAAAACAGTGTTTGTGGTGTCTTCTCAATGACACGACGCTGTGTTTGAAATGGATGATGGGGCCTGTGTGGATTTGTTTCATGTTGTTGAACAGGAAATCCCTCAGGAAGCAGGCGTCGTTTGTTTTGGTGAGTTGACCCTTTAACTTTCCCGACAGGCCATCCCCAGCTGTTTGGTCTACAGGTCTGAAACCATAAATCAACAGGAAGTCGTGTGGGTGATTCACTGGTGCAGCGCACCTCTCGGATGTCATCGGGATGTCGTGTATGGGCCAATAATTGCTCAAGTTCATCTTGCAGGTTGCCTCCCTTCCTGTTCTGTGCTTTTGTCTGTGCTTTGTTAAAAGAAGGATGTTTGCCAGACAACCGTTTGAATAATCAGCAGAAAATGGCACAAGGTGAAAAATAAAGATCTTTACACAAACCATCAAACTGAAGGTGAGCACAACAAAAGAAAAGAAATCAGTTATTGTAGGTTTGTGTTTTTGGCCGTTAATCTAATTTGACTTAAAATCCTGGCTGTTCTTTGAAGCAGCCTTTAGAGAATCTTACAGGGAGATCAAATTTCCATCGAACAGATAACCAATTAAAAAAAACCCCAGCCTTCCTCAGGGTGTAGGACTAGTCAAACCTGCTCTGTGACCAGGTTCTGAGGTTATTTCCTGCATTGCGGTTTCACATGATTATGAACTGATACAGTTTCAAGGAAGTACAAAGTCCTCAACACGACTGTCTGCTGACGGACACACGGATCACGCCTTAGCTTTTAATCTGACCTGATCAGCTCTGAACGAACTGAAAGCAACTCCTCTGAACCTCGAACCCCGTATAAGAGTCGGTCCGTCATAAAGTCAAGCTTGACTGAATGTTTGACCTATTTCACATCATTGTCCTGCTGGAAAATGCTGTTCAGCGGGACAAGTCTGCAGCACTGAGCACTAAGTCTCTTTAATTTGTGGGTCATTCACGTCGTACACGTCACCAGCTGAAAGAGATGAAACGTCCTCATCCCTGACTCTTCCTCCACCTCGACTGACTGTAGGTTTAATGTATTTCAATGAACTGCTTGAGCAGCGTCTTCTCATACGAGAACTCAAACTCCAGATGTGGAATCCAAAATTTGACTCATTGTCAAACAAAGCTTTTCTTCCGCTTCTTATCGGCAAAATTCAAATATTGTTCGGCTCATGTCAGAGTTTAAGCTCTCCGAGTGAGGCCGAAGTTTTCGTTCTTCAGCTGCTCATTTCTGATTTGTTCATCTGATTTTGTATTTTCAGCACACATGTTGCTGTGTTCAGGGTTACTTTAGGTCAGCTTGATCATCATTCTTGCATTAGTTAGTTCCTCAGAATCTCTCCATTGCAGACTGCACCGCTTCCCTAGAAACCTTCAGTTTAGCTGCTGCTTGGAATAAACATGAAATGATCAGCTGTGTACCAGCTTGGACTGACCAGCTGAGCGTCGGTGTAGGAACGGCTGTTAGAGCTCATTGAAGTGAATGAAATGTGCACATGTCGACAAAACAAACACACAAAACAAGCTCTTAAATACCTCTATCAGGAAAGTATAGCATGGTTTAGTTTTCTATGCTCATCTTTTGCGTTCACGACATTAATTGGTGTGTGATAACTCTGTATGTCAAGACAAAGTAGTCGAGCACTTTACGTGGGACGTGAAAAGACACTGTAAGATGAAAAAGAGACATCAGGCAAAGTAAACAGACAGATAGATAGGATTTAAAAAGAAGAAATATAATTAAAATAGAACATAACTGAATTAACAAGGAGAGTAAACTGTTACAGTACAGAACAAGATGTTTAAGATGACTCTCCTGGAATAAGACACGTATTTATATTAATGGGATTATTGTTTTGACATGATATGGATCCATACTGTTCACACAGCAGGAAACCCTGCGGGTCCCTACAAGATGCATCAACACTGATTAAACAATCAGCCTCAGTCTTTTATTGACAGGATTATGCAATCACAAGACAGTTGTGTCCTCTTTATGTATTGGTCCACTCGGATCACATGTTCCTTTGCTATCTTAAATACTTAACAGGGTTTCCCAGCGGAGGTGATGTGATTAGCACGTGAATATGCATGTGTCTGCTACATAATTAGTCTGCAGGAGGAATGCTGGCGTGGGATTGGTGGAGCAGTTGGACCATGAGAAAGGCCTCTCTGTTTGTTGGTCCATCACGGCACAGAGACCTCACATTGTGAGTCTGGCCAGCGTTGGGTTGGTGTATTGTCCGCCGCTTCCCCACCTCCCTTTCGCTCTCCTGCACAGCCACGCACCGCAGAGGGGGAAGAAAGTGGCTTTTCATTGATGGGTCAGATGGAACATGCAAAGGAACTCAATGAAGAGGGGAGTCAGTCAGCTGGCCGCTACTGCCTTTCATGATCCCGAGCCATCCCCCAGCAACCAGCGACCTGCATGAATGCTGCAGGGTGACTCATTACCTCCACCACCGCTGTGACGGACCAATCAGAGCGCTCTCAGTAATGGCAGGTTTATTGTTATAGTGTAACTCACTTTGGTCAGACTTCAAGGTCCTCTGTTAGTGGGAAAGAACATCCATTTGAGCTTCAGGGAGTCAGCTGCAGAGTTCAGTGAAGGACGTTTTGGACAGCGAGCTTTTGTACTTATGCGAGAGGAAAACATGTTGTCTGGAGCAAATTAAAAACCTTTGCAAATTGAATTTCATGTTGTCAGAACAGATCTGGCAGACTTCACCCAAACCCAGACACTTGTTCTCCAAAGGGCTGGAAACTGTGCGTTAGCCAAGATTTGGGAAAAATTAAAGTTGTAGAAACTTGAAGACAGGACTGAGGAAGCACCGAGGATGAGAGGCAAAACATTTTCCACTTTCTAACCTCTTGATTCAGGCCTCCTTTATGAAGCTACTCTGTCCTCCAGGTCATGGTTATCAGACAGATTTGAGGTTGTGCGTCTAACTGACTGGTTGCTAAGCCCTGCAGCTCCATAGTTACCCTTTTGTTGCCTTTATCTGCTGTAGCTAGCCAGCTAAGTAGGCTAACGTTAGCTCCATGAGTTTTTTAATCTCAGGCTGAATTTTACATCCAACATTCACTTTGTTTTGCTCTTTGGTCTCTACCAAAACCTGAGGGAAATATTTGGCTATTTAGCTTCAAAATGCTTCATTATGTCCACCAGCTAGCGGCTAACTGTTCCTGTCCACCGCTCAGTCCTGGACAGGCAGTGGGTTTGGGGGCTTTTACGCTGAAAACAGGAAAATCGCTACGAGCGACCACTTTCAAGTTATCATTTCATGTATTGTTATTAGAAAAATATTGATTATAGCCCCTTTAATTAATGATGCACTCTTTGTCTTTGGAAGCTCCTACTGTGCGCTAAGCTAACAGGACATGCTAAGTCTTCGTCGGTTTTGTGTAGATATGAAAGTTGTCTTATTTATTATAAATTGAGTCTAAAAACTTTGCAACAGCGTAAAACACTCACTATATATAAGGTTTATTGTGAGGACGTGTCCTTTTTACCATCTTACCATCAGCTTTTACCATCAGCAGTTTATGTGAAAACCACATGAACGTCTTCTCCAGCATCTTTCTTGCTGTTAAATAACATCTAAGCTGTTGTGCCACTTACACGTATAAAATGTTAACGATAAGTCACTCTTTCTATCTTCCTCACAGCACATGAAAGGCCCTCCCTGATGTGGAGGTCGATGTTTCAAACCACATCTGAGCTCAGTCATACATGAAGGAATTTCATCACCAGCGAGGAAGTGAGGTAGCTGAGTTCAAGAAAACAGAAAACAAACACTCGCCCGAGGGATTTCACTATCGCTCCCAGATACCACCTTCACTCCCTTCTCCCCTCGTCCCTGTTGCCCCTTCCTCTATTTCACTCCCTTTTGTGTACACTATCACACCACCGGTTGCGCAACAGGTCTTGGCCAGAGGTCTGAGTTTTCTGTTGTTGTAGTGTAACAAGGAGCCCTGTCACAAAGTGTTTCGGCCAAATCCTTCCCCCTTCGCTGAAACTGATGCTGCCCACCTCCTCCTCCCCCTCCTCCACTCCCTCGATCACTCATGTTAACCAGTAAGCTGCCTTTCTCACAGAATGACCCAGAGGACAAAGCTGCTTATCTTAAGTAAGGCTGTGTGGTAACAATGTGCACACACAGTCATAGAAAACTTTCTCCTTCCTCCTTTTAATTCTGTTATTTGTATTAAAAAGAGGATAAAATGTATTGCTGTTGATATGAGGATCATATGACTTGTGTTTATTAGTAAACATTGACTCATTGTGCTGCTACTCTGAAAAAGCTCAATAGCAGCCTCCACCATTCAGCTCTCAGTGCTTTACACTGACTGTTGCTGTCCATGCACGCTTTGACACTTGTCCATCAGACGTCCTCCTATGCTAATTCAAACAGCGACGGGCAGATTATCTGCATGAATGACCGAATCCGCTTCTCCATCCAAAAATCATTCCAAGACAAACTCAAGCGAGCAAAAAAGACAAGCAAATACATTTAAGGCCGAATCACACCTCCAGAAATATTTAGAAAGAGAGGTCAGTTTTGAGAAACTGTACTTCCTCTGTGGTTTCAGAGACATTGCTGCACCTTTTCAAAGAGAATAACAAGGCTCACAAACTGGAGGATTATAAGAGTCTACGCAGCACACACTCACAAATCTCTTCTGGGATTTCAGTGTGAGAATAAGACAAAAGGAAACAGTGAAACAGTCATTGCAATTTTATGTCTTCATTTAGCAGGACGAGTAGTGTCTCAACTCCAAGACAAGTGGGACGACTTCCTCATTTCAGTAAGAAACCTTTGTGTGTCTGAAGGAACAGAATCAGTCTGAAAAACAAAAATAAAAATGGGTTAAACAGACAATAAATCAAACGTTTTGCAAAGAGACTGTTCCTGTCTTTATAATCTACAGTAGAAATAGAAAATACATTTGAATGTTATCAATCAACAACCAAAGAAAATAAGATGTTCTTTCTTTAATTCTGCATAATTCAAAGAGTTGTCCTAATTTGATTCTTTGTGTATTTATTCGTAACAGACTCGTTCCTGCTTTTGTTTCATCTCATCGTTTCTTTTTCCAGCTTGTCTTCATTTTGTTTGTCTTTAAGCTTTTTAGGGACGTTCCACTGTAAAAACTTACGGCTAAATCCAATCAATAAAACAATCATCACTGAAACTCGTTCACTCTGTCAGTGTCTCATCTGTCTTTCAGGTGTTTGTGTCTCTCAGCGTATTCGATGTTTTGGTCCATTCCCACTTCTGCATCTGAATCGGCAGAACAGGCTGAAACCCTTCTTGCACATTTTGTTAAACCAGCGCTGTCTGGTCTGATGGAGGAAGCACGTTTGCTAGCAGGACAAAGAAAAATGCTGAAGAAAGAGGAGACGCTTCAAGTCCAACCCTTTTGGTTTTCATCCCAGTCAACAAATGTTATTTTTAGCTCTCGGCAGCAGTTTTATGTTTGGACGTTTGTCTTCTCCATATGCACTCACTGGGCTTCAGCTACTGTTGGGGAAATAATTAAAACTGTTTTCTTTATGATTTCAAAGCTGGAGGAAACTTGAGCGGAAAAGTTGCTGATTCGGCCAGATCTCAGTTTTTTCATGGGCTATACTAAACTCATGAACACTCGTATCATGCTAACCTCTGTGTTGGCTGGATCTGCGTCTCTTTTGCAAAGCAAAAGTCAGTCTTGAGCAGAACAGAGTCTTTGTAAGAGCTGCTCTCGGCTATCTCTCTGAATTATTCCAGACAAACTGACTCTGGAACAGTTTGACTTTGTCTGCTGCTAACAGCTCCGCAGCAGCACCAACAAGGCGCTCCTTCAGTTCTCCTTCTGAATGAGGCTTCAGCTTCGTAGCTATTAGCTCGCTCACCGCAAAGCTTGCCTGCAGAACTCTGTCCCTGTCAGGATGTGAAAGCTGCTTGTTGAGCACACCGTCTCTGCCAAAGACGCACATTTGTCCTGCAGCTCGTTCGGTTCAGCTTGTTGTCACCATGGTGCACGGACGCGATATCAGCGCTACTTCTATTTAATGCTCTTTTCCTTTATCACTGAAAACAGTAACTGCATTTTTGTATTTCTGAACTGCCTCACGGCCCAGGACTGGCCAGATGTTCCCCACCACTGCTTTAAAACTACACGGGCTGGAAAACGTTTTCTTTCTTTGCAGAAGTGTTTCTAAAGGAACTGAAATGCAAGTTTTAAAGGAAGAGTTCAACATTATTTGAAATGCATCAGTAACTGTACAGTAATGATGACGCTACCGCCAGCTGCCAGCTAGCTTAGCTTAGCACAAACACTGGAAATGGAGGGAAACAGCTGGCCTGGCTCTGTTCAAAGGTAACAAACTCCTCCTTCCAGTGTTTCTTCACCGGGTGCACTGACCTCCTTGAGTCTCTGCTGGTTGCCTGGCAACATCACAGTGATGACAAGAATCCAGGAAGGAGGCGTCTGTTAAAGACAAAGGGACGAAGGTCTTCATCAGTTTGTGTTAAGAATCATGTGATTCATGAACAGGATTTTAAAAACAGTGATGTAAGAAACTGAACCTCCTCTTGGCTGATAAACAAAGTTTACCTGCACACTGTATTCACTCATATTTCTGTTGTTTGTGGTGATGTAAATCTGCCTCGGCAGTGTGTCCACACAAACTCCCTCCCACTCCTCATTTCAATCTCATCTTGATTTCCTCAGCCAACAGGGGAAACTATGATGAGTTAGGACTTCAAATAGAAGCAGCAAAGGAAAAAGAGGCCACAGAAGAACGTTGAGCTTTTAGAGGCTAGGAAGCAGACAAAGATAGACGTGAGGAGGGAGGTGCAGGATGATAAATAATGATATCAGCTTCCTGTCTTATCAACGGCCGGAGGAACAAAAGAAAAAAAAAGATGTATGATAATTACATTATTGTCCCTTTGGGGTGTCTCATCCGGTGGTCCTGCGGCGAGGACACAAACGAGAGGTGAGCGATAACCCTCTGACCTGACCTGTGCACACGTGGAGGTTATTTTAAACGTCCAGGAAAGGGATGAGAGACCAGCGCCCCTCTGCACTCATTCTGCAGTTACACAAGGTGCAGACAACACCTCCAAAGCCCAGACAAAGAGAAGCAGGATGTTGCAGACCTGAGGTCAGTAAAACCTGCTAATATTATTTAAAGCCCTGTGAATTCATTTTATTGGCCTCTCAGCGGCTCAGGCTGTAAACACAACACTGACCTGCTGTCACCTTGTGAAGTCTATATGGTGAACATGTTATCCAGCAAACACAGAGCAACGTTATCGTTCATCTGAGTCGTGTTTCCGGACGACTGATGAATATGATATAATATTTAATCTTTTTAGCTCTGTTTTTGGTCTCCACCAACTCCTGAGCAAATATCTGGCTCTTCAGATGCTAATCGCTCCACTTAGTTCACCGGCTCGCCATTAACTGCTGCGGGGCAGGTGGAGGACGGCGGAGCTTTTTTTTTGGCTGTAAACGGCCGCCAGCTGTGACCAAAAACAACTCTGATGAGCATTCAGAGTCGAGTGTGATGAACAGCTAGCTACACACAGTCATCTGATCCATTGTTGATACAAAATTATTGATTAGTGTCAGCTTGAAGTGGTGATTGAAGTGAGCTACCTCACTGTCAGACGGCCTTCTGAAAACTAGTATTGGTTTGGAAGGTTACTGAAGACAAGCACTGAGTTTTAGTGTCCTTCGCAGACTGGCAGATTACAGCAGCCTGACACAAAGGACAGCTGCTTCAGATAAATTCGCAAAGACTCGTTATATTTGCAGTTGCATGTCTGCAGCTGTGCGTTGCTCCTCCACACTTTGCTCCATGTGAGGTCAGCAAACACGCTCCCCTCTCCACCTCGCCTGTGTTTGTCACTGGATACGCCGCCTCGTCACAGGCCGCTCTGCTATGTGTGTGTCTCAGTGGGAGGCATGTGACCGTGGACCTCTCCTGTTACAAAACATTCGCTGCAGCCGCACAACCTCGCTGATTCTAAATGTCACGCAGGCTGCAGGACACTGGCACACACATGAGGACGACGCTCTCGTCTTCAGTCCAAGCTGGCAGGCTTGTAAACACTGAACAAAGTCTGGATGTGGCTGATCTGGTACTAAGAACGCTGACTGTATTGAAATTACTTAATAACCACCACAATGTTGTTAAAGTGATAATAAAGATTGCTCATATTATATAAGAAAAGGCCAAAGTAGTTGAGGGTGATATGCATTCACTGTGTGGAGCCTAACGTCCCTGCAGTGACTCTGAAAAAGCTCAATAAGCTCAGCGCTCTGAGTTGACCATCATTATTCACTGCCCTGTGCTCAGTTAGCTTCAGATTAGCACAGAGCGTTGGCCCAGTGTGATTTGTTCGTTGTTAGCAGGAAGCCTATCAGGTGAGCGACAGTATGCCCATCACATCAGAGAACTGCTGATGGTGAAGCAGAAGTGAAGTGTCTGATAACCGATCAACTCTGTTCATCGCAACACAGATAATTCGGTGATACACATGCTGTGGCAGGAAAATCAACCATATCTGAATGGAAAGTGGTGGAAAATATAACCTGAAAGGTTCATCATTGCAGTATTTTGTGGTATTAGTCACTCTGAGAAAGTTTAATTAGCCTCATGTTTCAATAAATGAGCTGCACACTCTTTAATTCTCTGCTTTTATTAGTTTATTTCACCTCTTGATGTTTTATTTTAGTCCTCTGGAGGCAAACAGGTCCGAGGACCTTAGAGGTGTGGTGGGCTCAGCGCTCAAAGGACGACCAGAGACCTGAAACATCTCGTGCTGTTAAAGACAATGACATTTCACAATCAGCCTTCATCACTGTTCCTTTACTTGCCCCAGTAAAAACTCTCAGAGCTCGGATGCTATTTTGATCAGTCCCGGACTCAAAGACACTGGTTCAGCAGCTGTAACATAATCATGTCATGTGTAATACAGTAAAACTCTGAAGTAGGTCTCTTTCTCAGAGACTCCAGAGCAGCCTGAAGATGCTCTGCTCTGCCCTCCGCTGGCCAGCTCAGGCCTGCACGGGAATCCAGAACATCTAATGGAGTGATCGAAAGGCGAGATCACCCCCTGCAGCACGCTGCTGTTCAACAGAAAACTAAACAGAGGAATAAAAAAAACACATGGAGCTGATTGGGTAAAGATGATAATATAAGAAATTATTTGGCGTGAAGGAAACAAAAATACAACTTTTATATATACAACCAAACTCTTATAGCTGTTTCCAACTCTTTAAATGACGGAAATGTACCACATTAATATGATGTATGTTTGCTGAAATCCTTCCCACACACACCTGAGCTACAGATGTAAACACCTATTTAAACCTTATGCAGCATTTCCACTAATCACCAGGACTTAAGGCTGATCTGTTTCTCATTTGCAGACTGTTCATGTTTTTTTATGGCAGTGCGGCCTCAATCTGAACGATCTGAACGTGTAATGCATAATGATCACCACTAGAGGGGAGCAAATAGATGTTAGTGCAATAATGCGCCGTTGCACAAGTGCACCGTCCAGACATTACACGGTACCATTTCTTATGTCTCCCATCACACAGTACAGAAGGTCTATGAAATATGTCTAACGTCTGGAAAAGAGAGACATTTTTTAAGTTCGTCATCCTGTTTCAGTAGCTTACACAAAAAACAAAAGGATGTCACTGAAGTGTGTGTGTGTGTGTGTGTGTGTGTGTGTGTGTGTGTGTGTGTGTGTGTGTGTGTGTGTGTGTGTGTGTGTGTGTGTGTGTGTGTCACGGACACAGGCTGGTGAAAAAATCTGATTTCCTGAAGACCAAAACTTCAAATGCTTTCACTCGTCATCATCTCTGGTGTAAACCTGAACCCCCACTAATCACCTCCGTGGATAGATACACATTTTTAACTTTAATTTTGGCAGAATTAAGAGTAACAGCTTTTCCTCTGAAAAGTGCGTGCAAAATGTGATGTTTATGGTCAGCCCACAACTCTTCTTACTTGATCCCAGTGAGGGAAAAGTGTTGGAGCTGCCGTCACTTATTCTGATTACGCTGCCGTCATTTTAGGGATCAATATACAGTGTTGGTGTCATCAGTTTTGATTCTTCTGACCTTCATTAGATGACAGTATTTGTCGGGTAAAAAGTGCCGTTTTGTGTCACTTCGTGATGTTTCTGTGTGACTGAAAACAGCCTATTCTAGACTGACTCACACAAGACAGCAGTGTATGTGCAGAAGTGGACATAATGGCAGCGGCAGACTGAAGGAAGTGTAACATGGTGATAATAAACCTCCTCTCTCCAATTCTTCTGAAATAATCCCTCCATTCAGTCAGTACCAAGCAGCAGCCTCCTCCCGCCGTCCCATGGAAGGGAAGGAGGACCAGTGCCAGTCTTGTACCTAGTCTGCAATCCTTCAATGGGTCTTTGTGGATGCTGCCATCCTTCCCCCCCGGACAACCCCCGGCAGCCTATTCAGGGGTGTCACATGGCACTCCCACTCTGCGCCCATCTCACAAAGCGGCCCTGTCATTGGCACCTCATTGACATGCGTTCATAGTGATGTGCATTGGGGAATGGTCGTGCTCCTCCACTGCTTTCAAAGGAAGTGAAGTGCCGGGCTGGGTGGCCAAAGTGTGGCTTCCTGGATACGGTATTCATATTTCTTAGGAGGAAGTGCTGAAACCTGTGTGTGTGAGTGTGTGTTAGGAGTTGGCAGTGAGCTTCAGTAAATGTGTCACAACACATTGAAGTGTCAGTTTCCCTGAGAAAATGTTTGATGTCATAAAAACCAGTAGTGTGGCTGACATCATGTGGAACGATGTAAAGGCTGACTGAACATTTCTATGGAAACGTCGGCGCTCAGCTGCTGGTGATGTGTGGAAACCCTGGCCTCTGTGTAAGGATGTAAAAGACAAGTGAAATTGATCATAGATCCGGCAAATTTCCCCTCGGTGGGATTAATAAAGGTTTATCTTATTTTACAGACATTTGTGATTTTAACGAGATGTGTGAGAACTGACAGAAGATTTCCCAGGAATGACCAGACAACAACACTTGTGATATAATTCCGAGTAATTACAGATCTGTCATGTTCAGCGTTTTAAGATCTACTGATAAAATGCATCAGTGCAAATGTCGATGTCAGACCTGCCTGCCTCTTCTTCTGGAGAGTGATGCATCAGTTCAGACGAGCAGCGGTGAGCTTGCATCTCTCAGCTTCCTGCCTGTTTGTGCTAACCTTGTTTCCCATGAGCTGATTAATGACTGCACATAGAAGTCTTCATGGTGATGTGCAGCAGATTACTCCACCTCCAGTTTGTCAAAGATGACATAAATTTTCATGTCTGGATGCTCAATCGAATTTGGACTCAATGGATGAAGATAATCTAGTAGCAAATCTGGTGTTTTTGATACCTAATATGACAAAACGAGGGCAAAATGTCGCCAGATCGGCCTCTGCATAGCAGTGCACCTCTCATCTGGGACTATTGAGAGCTGTTTGTAGCTTACTGTCAGAGAACAATACAGTGGATCTACTCCTCAGCAGCTTTTTGTTTGGAGTCACAGCTTTTAAAACACTGACTAATAAGTGTCTTACTGCAGTTTATACCTGACCTTGGAGATACTGGGACAAAATCAGCAGTTTTTCCACCAGTCTAAGAGTTACTGAATGTTCCTCGTTTAGGAGAAAGGCTTTGCGAGGTGAATGTGCAGCTTCAAACAGTCTGCTTTAGACCCAGAGTGGAAAAGGAAATCACAAATTAGTCTAAACTGCCGACCACAAAAAAATCTCAGTTCAGACTGTTGTTTTCATTGTACAGTAACTGACGAAATCACAGCACCCTGAAACTCCTTCACATCCAGAAACATTTCATGAGCAGTTCTGACTTTTTATCTCCATGTGTGACTTTCTCAGCTTCATCCAGACCTTACTGAAAGAGGCAAGAATCATCATCGTCGTCATTGAGAAATACCAGCAGCACACAGTTCACTACAGCAGGCAGGCATGAATAAACTGCTGCTATCCCAACAACCACCCTCAAAAAGAAAAGTTCCATTTAGAACCACTGGTGGATCTTATTGTGAAGAAATTCATCTTTATCCTTCTTGTGTTTGGTGCCTAGAAGAACATTTTTAACCCTCATGTGGTCCTTAAAAGGAGTGGCATCTAACTCACTTTCACTATTAACTCAGCCCTCTTTAGTTACACTTTCACTTTCCAGTAAGTGTTTAAAGGGTAAATACTCTCTGAATCATGAATTAGTTCATGGTTTCTAATCATTTGCTTTCATGTGAAACCAACAGCATATGAAGCAGTTAAAAGCTCCACCTCGACCAGCTACAACAGTAAAATTCAGCATCCACATGTACGTCCGAGATTTAATGAACTAATTAAATGACGATAATAATATAACTCAGTAATGAGTCCTCTTGGTACTTTAAGTACATTTTGCAGCTAATGCTACTGTACTTTTACTTGCAATGGTGTTTTTCCACCGTGGAGCTACTTTAACTCAAAGAAGAGAACTTCCATTAAATTACAGCAAACTACACTTTAAGTTATTCAAAACAAACCAACAGACATAAGAAAACGACAAAAACATGCTGCAGCTCATTAAGTGTAGCCTGCAGCCTGTTTACATTTGGTCCTCTGCAGCTCAAGTGCAGTAAAGTTACTTTAATAATACTTTTTTTATTACTATCATATTGTTAATATAGACAGCTCATCATATGGAATATTCTAGCCAATGGTATTTCCTTCTTTTTAACAAACTTATTTTTCCTATGGAAAACTGCATACAGCACTTTCATGTCGTTATTTATTCAGTTTAGTTGTTGGAGACTAATGGGAGACTAAACTGGTACCATCCCATCACCGCTGAAGAACCAGCATTGGTTCAAACTTGAACCATTATTTTTAAGGATCCCTCGCAATAAGCTACGTGACCATGTGCAGCATCCCCTCCCTCCCTCCCAGCATCACTCCCCTCGTACACGCTGTCCTCAAAACCTCCAGCGGCATTGAACGCATCGGTCTGTGTGAGCCGAGCCGACGGGGAGGAGGTGGGATCGAGCCCTGCTGCGAGCGAGCGAGCGTTAACGAGCGAGCGGCGCAGATTTTTGTGGGAAATCACGACCGGGAAGCCCATCGCGGGACCCCCCCTCCCTACCAGCGACAAGGCTGTATTCACCCGACACATCGCCGTGTTTTTTGCCTCTGTTTCCCGGCGAGGTTCCCGTTGACCACAACCGCCACCATCACCGATATCGCGGGCGGGGGGCTGTGGGATGAGGTCGCTCTGCGGCAGCGGCTCGGCTGTGTTCAGATAAGGCACTTTTTGTCTTCGCTTATAGTTTGAGACGGTTTGTCGCCTTTTAAAGCCTTCCAGCACCCCGAGTTTGTGAAGAAAGACACAGCAGAAGGTCACAGCTACTGACGGGGCAGAGGGAGTCGCTGGTGAGTGGACGGTCCTTTTTAACCCCTTAACGTTAGCTGCTAGCCGTTAACTGTTGTGTTCGCGGTGCTGAACTTGGCATCGAGTGATGTCATACTGTATTTCAGTTTTTACCACTCAAACGTTAACTAGTTTAGCATGAGGGTCATTATGTAATATCAAGAAGACTTTTTAGTTGGGTGTGCTGCTCTTTATGCGCCGAGTTGACCCAATTTAACCGTATTTGTCGTAGTTAATCTGGACTGAGGATGCTCAGCGATAACGTTAAGTAACGCTATGTCATGTGTAGCTAAGGTTAGCCGTTAACGCTGCTAGTTAGCTAACGTTAGCGAGCCTACGCCCAGTTATCTGCCGCCCTGTGAGGAGCTACAGCCGCACCACCAACTCATGTGCCTCAACACCAAGATGCCAGCTCGCATTCACGTCGACAGTGTCGTGTGAAACCATAAAGTCATCTCTCATGAAGAGTGTCCGGCAATCAGCCGCTCGGGGATGTCCTGTAACCGTGATTATCGCACGTTTTTCGCTCCGTACGGTAGCCGTTAACGTCAGGGCTGAGCAGCGATAGAGCAGCCACCACGGCTCACATAAAGTGCCCTCACTGTCATCCAGACAGGGACGAGCTTTGTGAAATCACACGGCAGGGAAACAGTAGGAGTTTCTCTGTGTTTCCGTCAACACTGACAGCATTGTGTGGGCTGTGACACGCTCATCCGGCGTGGGCTCGGCTGGCAGCAGCGCAGGTACGAGGCTGTGCGGGCTGAGTGCAGCCATCCCCGCTTCTTTGTGAACAGAGGAGTACAAATTGAGTGAGTATGAGCTGGGATCTGATCAGATGCAGACTGCTTATTGTTGGAGACAAAGCAATGCAATGACCCCCTCCCAAAAATCGTTCATGTTAGAAGTCAGGAGACTGAACATCTGCCGTTCAGTAGTGAAAGATCAGCGGTGTGGCACAGATTGTAAAGCCCCCTGAGGCAAATGTATGATTTAACCTGCTTGTTTTGTTCAAATAAGCTTTATTGACTGCTTTGAGTCTTAGCTGAAGTGTGTGGTGGATCGTAAAATGTACCAGAAGCTAAAATCTGATCAACTTTTTGTGCACTGACCTCTGAGAGCGACATCATGTCTGCACATCTTGTCCAGAATGGAGGTTGAATTGATTGGCAGTGTTGGTGAACTCGCTGAAAATGCTTTTTCATACACATGTAGTATTGTTAATGAAGCATTCAGCCTGATGGAGCTAGAGCATGTGTTCATGTGTTTCTGTTTGGTGTCTTCTTACTGTGGGTCAACATGGTGCCATGTCCCAGAAAACTTGAATATCTTTCTTCCATCTATGGAGATTATTGAACAATACATTTTCATGCCTCCTTAGTCTAGTCTTACATGGACTATTTAAATAGTAATAGTAGTAAATCATTCAGCATTTGCATAATGATGAGGTTGCTTCCCTGGAGGTTGAGCTTGATCATGTTTTTATTTTTCAGCAGAAAGAAGTGACGTCATACCGTCCTTCATTACACAGTTAAATCTCCCCAGCGATCGTGTAGGTGTGACACTGAGCTTCTGTCACAGTGAGGTTTTTGTGTTTTGGTGGCTGTTTGGAAAAGGTTTACAGAAAAAAAGAGGAAATTGTGTTAATGCGAGTTGTGTAATTTTCCGGTTAAGGGGAAATGAGCATTACTGGACTTTCTTGAAGTGTGGGGAAGTTACTGAGGGGCACACTGAGGGCAAAAGTTAAATAGGCAAATACCACATGACAGCAGATTTTAAAGCAGACTGGTGTCTCCTCCTAAACATGTTGAGCTGGTCCAGCGCGTTCCAGACGCATTTTTCTGCCTGGAAAACACAAGCTGCACCGCTGCAGCATTTGAGACATGGGTGATGAAGAGTCCTCCTTCAGTGTCCTTCAGTGCCTGCAGTGCTCACATATAATGACAGTACAATACACAGAATTAATAAGAGTGGGAAGGAACCTAAAGCAGGTAGCATCCTTCATGCAGACACAATAGATCGAGTAAAAAAATCAGACAAAGAATTACACAAGACTGCATCATGGAAGAGCTTCATGAGTCCGTTATGACCTGCACAGTCAGTCCATCAGTAAACCCTCTGTTGTTGCACACACTTAGCTCACGCTGAAGGTTTGTGCGATGCTCTTCATCATCCACATTCCCCCGTCATGAGAATAATGTGCACCTGCAGCACTCACTCTGCCCCCTCATCAGAGCAGAGTGCTCAGTGCAGGAGGACATAGGCTGTGCATGTTTACCCTCAGAGCGCAGTGACACACAGCGCTCTCCTTTGTTCTTCAACTTCTTTTGCCATTTATCAAGCATGCGACTGGTCTTTTCAGCTCGACTGGCCTGTTTTCTTAATGATAGCTTGTGCCACGCTTGAGGGCTGATACTTTTTTCATGCTTATCAAAGGAGGGACAATTGACTGTCTGTGGAAAATGCACCTGTTTTGTCTGCTGGATTTGAGGCTAATGACGTGTCTTCGACCACATTTCGGCGCTCTCATTGTTATCTTCAAGCCACATCTCATCTTGGAGCCACTTTTCAGAGAAAGCCTCTTCTGCTCGAGTTCAGTTTGATGTTTCTTTGTAGGCGGCGGATCGCCAGAGTAGCCCCTCAATGTCTGTTGTTTTTAAGACATCTCTCACCATAGGTTACTTTGTTAGGTCAAATATGTTGACAAGAAATTTGAAAACACGAAGATGACTGCAGGCAGTTGCTGCCTGGTGCACAAAGGTGTGCTTTGAAACACATGACACGTGAATACCTGCATACCAGATGTCTGCAAAGATTGTCAGTCATCCAGGAAATGCTTAATCAGATCTGTGCATTCACAGACTTCACCTCATCAGGTCAAGACTCAGCAGGTTACTTTCACCCGAGAGGTGACTCTTGAGGACAAGGCATATATTTTATACAGGGAGGACAGGTGGTTTAGAAGAGGAGGGACGGAGCTCGCTGACAGGATCGTCCAAATGACCCGAAATGACGGCTTCATGTGCAGAGGTGCAGCCATGTCAGTAGATTCCCCAGTGAAAAGGCTGTTTGTTCATATTAATATTCAAAGATCAGAGAACACAGCGAAAGGTTGTAGTGTCTGCTTGTCAGCATGTGGGCAATGTTTCATTAGTGTTAGACGCCAGCAAAGATTCATCTTAAAGCCTGCGTATCACTCCATGGTGATCAATGAGTGGCCCCTTCTGTCTTAATGTAGTTAGTGTCTGTCTGTCCAGTCTATGGCAAAGTTTTGGGACGATGTGTTCATTATGTAATTCTTTAGTTTTCTTTAGTTTGAGTCTTGCACTCCAGAACAAGACTCTTTGGTCTCAAATGGACTAAACTGAGGTAACACTGAAGCTGAAAGTAGGTTCATCAAGTAAGCACACAAGGTCGGTCCACACCAAAGTAAACGATTCTCTGAAACCCTCCTTGGACCACCGTCCTTACCAAACAGCTGAACAATGGTCCAACAAAAAGAGGTGGTCTCAGTCCAGATCAGATCCGTGGTTCAGTTTGTTTCCAGTGTGAAAACATCTGTTTGGACCAATTGTAGAAAGTCTAACGTCATGACCAGAAAGAGAACAAACAAAACAACAAAACAAAGTGATCTTTGGTAGCGCATGAGGAGACGAGGAGAGCAGCATGCATGTTTGGCCGGCGTTTGGCTCATCTTCTTCATGAAAAGTCAGTTCGAAGATGATCACAAACAGTCTGACACATCAGTTAGGGAGTGAGAAGTTGAAGTGACAGCACGCCGATGTCTACAAAGCACTTCATTTCAAGAACAGGGAGACGCAGCTCATGTAGGTGCTGAGGTCAGGACGTCGGTATGTCGGGAATATTTCTTTCCAAAAACCAATCGATCAAATGAGTACAGCAAAAAACAAACGCTCACCCTGGTTCAGACTCTCAGGTGTAAAAAGATCCTCAGTCACAGTTTGTGAACTTGACCTCTTCATGTGTTTTGTTTTGTCTTTGCTCACTTCCTGTGGATCAGTGGCTGATAACCCCAATAACTGATAAGACTTGTATTGGGTTAAGGTTGTTTTCATGTTTCAGCTTCACTTACTGACTCTCACATGACTGCAGGCTTTATTTATAGTGAGTGTGACCCTGTAAATAGACAGAGGATCCTGTTCCTCTGAAGCAGGTAGCTGTGAAAACACACTGCGTAGCATCAAGCCTGTTATAACATGAGCTACATCATGACGCAGTACTGAAACGGTTGTTTTCAAATGAAATATCTCACCACTCTTGGTTTAAAGGGTGTGTGTGACCACGAGATAAACTGGAGTCAACAAACAGTCCATAGCCAGATTAAAATGGAGTAGAAAAGAAAGTAAAACAAAGACGGTCAAACGGCGACAGTTCACGAGGTGACACAGAAAGTCCAAAAAAAACCTGTCCACTGGCTCTGGACACATGGAGACAAGTGAGACAGCTGTGTGTGTCAGTTCCCCTTGTTTGTGTCGGCTTGTGTTACTATCAGAGTCCACAAGGAATGACGGGGTGTTGGGGGGGTTACCATGAGCTAACGAGCAAACACAGAAACCTTTTGCTCCCATTTCCACGATGTCTTTCCCGCTCAGACAGTAAAAAGTTTGACCAGTGATGGACTTTTGTTAATAGTTCTCATGTGTATCATATTTACTTATTAAATGATATAAATCTTTTTATCAAGTAGCTACAGATTATTTTGGGTGTTAGTTACTGGTCAGCTGTCTGGTAGTATCTTAGCATCAGTAGCTTGAAGCTGGTCTATCTATAATTTAGTTTAGACTGTAGTCACAGTCCAGGCTCAGGTCAGGGTTGGACTGTAGTCACAGTCCAGGCTCAGGTCAGGGTTGGACTGTAGTCACAGTCCAGGCTCAGGTCAGGGTTGGACTGTAGTCACAGTCCAGGTTCAGGTCAGGGTTGGACTGGACCTTATACAGTCTATGGCTCTCTGTGAATCTCATCTTGATAACGTGCTCCTTTGATGCTTGCAGTAGAGTCAGATTGCATGCATGGGATGGTCAGTCACTGATATGATAAACCTTTGACACTTATTACTAAAGACAGACGCATTCAGGGAGTGAACGGCACAGCACTTTGTAGAGGTCCTGATATGCTTGATGCATGCTGGTGAATGTACGAGTGTTGGACGGTACGTGGAGCGACATGAGATGTAAATCCACTAATTGAATTCTATCAGCAGCCGACATTAGGTTGACCTTGTCAGCTCCACTTAAGTCCTGTGCCTCCCACGTCTCCATGAGTTGTAGTTACTGCGACCTACTTACTGGGCCCAACTTTGGAAAAACAAGCTTTCTGTGATGCATATTTCAGAGCTTGAAGTGGAACCACTCATGGCTGCTGTCCTCAGTGATGGGGTGCATGATCATTAATGTCATCGTCTCCGTTCCTCAGAAAATAATTTAAAATAATTCTGGTGATTGTCTCCCAGTTTAAAGAAAGAAAAGAGCTTTTCAAGGCTCTCTGCAGCCCTCACTGTCAGCTCGACCCTCAGCCTGCATTTTCTATCCTGTGTGACGAGTTAACCAGTTAAACAGTTTAACTGGGAGCGGTTATGTTTTGATGGATGGGTGGACACGTGAATGGCCAGCTGGCCCTGACCTCCCCCACTCAAAGCTCGGTGTGTAACTTCAGTGTCATCCTGAATGTGGGCATTTCTCCCTCGCTCTGCCTCTGAGGCCCTGGTGTTTGTCGCTGCCCTTTGGCATATTAAGTTTCAGATGTGCAAATCTCAGAGCTGCTGGTGGCTGCTGGTGGAAATTTCCACTTCTCTTTCGGACAGCATCTTGTGAGTGTGGTGTGGGCTGATCACAGGAAACTTTTGGGTTCTTTTGAAAGGAGTTTGATAATTATGATGACAAAACGAGGACATTAATAAGTGTAAAGGATTGGAGATAACTGTTTGAAGTATCACAGGACAGCTTCAGAAGCCTGTTTTGGTTGAGCATTTGGCACTTTTTCCTTGGAAAAACAAACGTCAGTGTTACTCAGCAACAGCAGGAAACTTCTTTTTTCAGATGACAAATATATGAAGTATTATGAGTCATCATTAGTCCATGTGATGTGTCTGCTAACGGTTCCCCGCCCCCAGGGCATAAAACCAAATCCATTTTCACTGTGACGATTTGTGTAAACTGACACTTTGAGGCTGAAGTGTTAGCTTCTTAGCTTTGTCATGGTTTGTTTGTTTTTCTCATTTGTTTGTTCTCAGTCTTTCATCTCACACAAGTTATATCCATATTTTCTGTTGCATCATACCGCAGGAAACCGTGCACAGCGAGTGCCTAGAGGGATTTGCTCACTCTCACTCATTTCCTACAAATGTGATGTGCCATGCGTGGTCTCGCTGCTGGTTATGTAACAGGGTGAGGCTCTGTGAAAATGCCTGAGTGAGAGAGGCAGATGGTGGCGGAAACGGTGGGATGAGGAGAGCAGATGCAAATCACATCTGCCCTTTCCAACAAGAAGATGCTGTTTGTTGCCAGGTCATCACATTCGCTCTGAAAGCTGGAGGATTATCCTTTTTGTCAGCTGTGACCTGTGTACATCTGCACTTCAGTTGTTGTGCAGCAGAGATCGCCCTGTCAGCACGACCTCGCTGTACCTTCACGTTTTACACAGCTAGTTTTATACCCAGTGAAGCGTGCAGGTTTGGCTTTTGTCCTGAGTGGGCCCTTCAGTTTCAACGAGGGAGAGGGGCAACGAGGTATTTTTAGATGCACAGGAAGCTATTTAGCAGCAGGAAGCATCTTAGGAGGGAATTCAGGGCAACGTGCTGAGCTTGGACGGTGTTTGGTTTTTAATGTCATGGCTCACGTGTGTTGATTTGTGGAAAATACAGATGGTGACAAATTCACATGCAACCCAGCATTCAGTGTCTGAGCTCACTGTAGGGCCACTTCTGGCTGCCAGAGCAGCTTCAGGAGACCCTGGCATAGACTACGAGTCTGTTGAACAGGGGTGCTCCGGCCATCTGCCATACCAGGAGTATGTTTCCTCTGGCTGGCCAGTGGAGCCGGCCTCCTTACCAGCCTTATCTTTGTGCCTGGCATTCGGGGTGTGTGCTCTAGGACTGACCTCCCACCTCACTCACTGAATTGTGTCCGTAGTGAATGACTTCAGATCGTGTAGCTGCAGTCTCTACAGAGGAAGAATGAGTTGTGCTGTACTGCTGAGTGTCTGGCTGCGCTCTGTTCTCATCAGTGGATTTCTGTTGTCCTTGTTCAGCAGTCCGTGTTAGCTCATATCATAACAGACTCCTGTGTTTGACTATCTGACACCCCAGAAGCATTTTTGTGGTATGTGGGTTGTTTACTGCAAAGGGGTTGGATTTCCGGATCGCTTAATGGACCCATGATCCTCTTGGTCAGCATATGTTGATACTTCAGGGGTGTTGCACAGACTGAAGGGAGCAGAAGACTTGAAGTGAGACCTTTTAAGTCTATGGTTCAGTCTAAGCTGCATTGGGTGACGTACTCTCACTCCCTAAAGTCGCACCAGCTGGATGACACACATGTATGTTCTAACGCTGTCAGTAGAACTGGAAAGATGGATTTATGCACCAGGTGTTACGGCGGTCCTGCTGCACCTTGCAGTTATACTTCAGCGTAGGAGTTAACGTGTGGATTATCATGACACGACCACAACATGAGCTGGATCTGTCATAGACCGTCAGGCCATGTCATGCAAATACTCCAAATACTGCATACACAGTAGTAACTCTCACATGCTTTAATGCTCCTATTGCCAAGGATTGCTTTGTTTTTTAGCGTGCTAATCGCCATTTTTGTTGCCATTTTGTGGCTATTTTTTAGGACTGTTCCTTAAATGTCTGTGATTTAAACCATCAGTCGGCCCCAAGAAATAAATAATATTTATCATAAGTGTAAGTGAGGTGTGTTGAAGAAAGAAAGCATGAATAATAAGCACAACAAACTGAAATACTGACGGTCCCCCCGCCCAGCTTGGTAGACAAAGAGCTCTTCAGAAACATGTTGTCCCCATTTGTTACCTTTAGTTTTTCCTCCAATCAGGGGAGACAGCCGTTCGTTAGCACAACACCAGACCTATTGGAATCACTGAACGAAGTGGAGATGTGAGCGGTAATTCAGGGTCTGGAACCAGCAGAGCCTTGTCCATCTACCATTTCCATGCATAATGAATGTGGGCATTACTGAGTTGCAAGAAGGATTGCAGTGGAAATGGCTTTGCTCCATTACAATATGTCCACCACCTCAATGCAGCCGAAGGTGACAGCTCACCAGTGGTGCATGTCAGCTCTGCTGGAGCCACAGCTTGCCGTTTATAACCGACCTGCTCTCAAAGACGCACTAAAAATGTCAATGCAGACCCGCTTCTGCAGTTTGTAACTCCAGTGGCTACAGGAGCTGTTCATGACAGCTGAAATAACTCTGGAAATAATCAGATATGAGTAAAAAGTTCAATTCAATTCAATTCAATTCAATTTTATTTGTATAGCGCCAAATCACAACAGAAGTTGTCTCAGGACACTTTCCATATAGAGCTGGTACAGACCAAGCTCTTTTTGTTGAAGGAGAAGCCGTCTGGACTTAAATCTGCACAGTCTGCTTCGAACAGTTTCTTGTATATCTGTCGAACTGTGACTTATCAGTAACTTCTCCACATCTCCCTCCTGGGGGCCTGTTCTTCATCGTCATCTGTCTGTACAATGGAATTTCCCAAAGTTCTCCAGAGGTTAATTGTTGGTGTGTGTGTGTGTGTGTGTGTGTGTGTGTGTGTGTGTGTGTGTGTGTGTGTGTGTGTGTGTGTGTGTGTGTGTGTGTGTGTGTGTGTGTGTGTGTGTGTGTGTGTGTGTGTGTGTGTGTGTGTAAAGTATGTTGCTCTGCAGCATGTTTGTGTGCTCACATAAACAGGGGGAGGTTGTTGTGGCTGTTCCATAAAGGCTACTGAGGCGAGAGCGAAGCAGGGCTTGAGTTTGGCGTGAAGCCATCCTGAGCAGGCTAAAACGAGGGAACCACACTAATTAAAAGGAGACAGTGCTCTGACGAGGCTCTCAAGGACAAGTCGTGTCACTCGTCAAGGAGCTGTGATATCGATCTGTGCAGGCTTTAAAGCATGAAGGCTCCGCTCGGGTATGTCCACTACCTCTCCTTCTCTTAAACTAGCCGGAGAACAGTTGGCTTCGAAGTTAGGTGGCCAATAAATTATGTTTTCATCTCATGGAACTTAAATTATTATTATTAGTATTCTCCTTGTGACCTCTGCTGGCTATATTTACACGAATGGACAGAAGTCCACAGTCCTGCTGTGGAGAGTGGACTGTCACTGTTGGTTTTGTGTGTCTCCAGAGGTGTTTGTTGGTGTCTGTGACAGGCTAGCTTAGCTTAGCTCTACAACATGTCTGTGTGTTCAAACAAGCAAGGGGAGGTCATCTGGGCTGTGATTTGAGGGACAGACAGAGAGAGACGGCTTCAGTCTGACACAGTTTGAACCTGGACATCACTGCATCGTTTATCTACAGCTAACAGTTAGATCATTAGCTGGAGAGATCAGCAGAATCGTCAGGCCATAGCAATACGCAGGATTACAACTGGACCTGGTCCTGGTCTCCCAGGCCTGAGGACAGATGCGTCATTTCCGTCCAGACTGCCTCAGTCTCAGGACTCTGTCACAGCGTCCTGAAGGCTAATGGTGGGTGTTAAAAACGGTCCCCATCGCTGTTGGATGACGTTTTCTGTCTCAAACCGCTGCCTGAGCTGTTTGTCCCGTCAAAAGACGCATCTTAAGAGCTGGACACAGTCTCCCAGCCACCAGTTGAACCTCATGACACGCTGATGCTGTCTCTTAATACAGGGGTGTTTGGCCTCACATCAGAAAACATGACATGATATGTGCTTTCAGTGCGTGCTCAGTGCACTGAAGACAACACTTATATAACTTATGATATGTGATCTGATATAAAGAACGGCCGTGCTGTTGAAATCAGCTCCTCTGGTGATACTGAAGGCACAGCGAGGCTGTTAAACATGTTGGGAAGACTTCAGGTTACGGATCCTGTCAACCCTGTCCTCTGACATTGTGAACCAGGTGTCTCACCAAGATCACTGCTGGGTGGTGTCATGGCTGCCAGGACTGGATGGAGTAGATGATGCTAAGGATAATGTGAAGGCAGTGTTTCCCATACGGAGACACCTCAGATAACTGATAGAGAGACAGTTTTTGGGATACCGTGACACACATGATGTCATCACACACAAAATGTCCCACTGTCCAGAGGAGAGAAGAGGAGTGAAGCTCTGTGTTTAATGAAGGGGAGGGGTACGAGACAGGGCTCCCAAAGGAGCACAAGTTATTCCTGTCCCCTCCTCCTCCTCTTCCTCCTCCTCTTCCTCCTCCTCCTCCTCCTCCTCCTCCTCCTCCTCCCTGCATAGGCATGTCTGGTCATGTCCCTTTGGTATATTGAGTAAGACACTTGACCCATAGATCCCTGCTGGCTTTTATCAATCAGTCTTTGAGGAGGAGTTTGTCAGGCGTGGTCGCTCAGTGTAAACAGAGGAATGTGAATCTGAAGCCTTTTATCAGATAAACCTTGTTTTTCTTCTGTGGTGGTCTCTGTCAGCTGTGTACCAGGATGTGTTTTAAAGCTGGATTTTAAATAATAAAAACAAAGAGCTCTCACTTCCTGCATGGCTCTACCTATCTGCTGGCCTTTTAGGACACAGATGGGACTTTAATGGACCCCCTCATGTCTCAGGATGTTGTTGTTGAGTCGTCTTTTATCACTTATTGCCCCGCAGCTCTGCTGTCAGCTCTCAGTGTAGATTTTGAGGTTTGGGCATCTGACCAAATTCAACAAAGCTTAGACCAGGATGGCTTCGCTCCGGCTCATGATTCAGCTGTGCAGGAATGGCCATTGGCTCATTAGTGAGGGGAGGGGGCTGATGAAGAGCAAAGTGCATGTTTTTCCACAGCCCACTGTGGCTTTTTATTGAATTACTCCAATGTTTTCAGTTTCTGTGTGTTTCTGAGAACCAGAGCTCATTTTTAGCTGCTCTGACATAGTTAACCTACATCAGAACAGGTGCGACAGCTGCCATGGCGGAAGGGAGGGTGCCAGGGCCCCCCCTCAAGTCTCTTACAGTGAAGTTCATGAGCATTACTGAATCATCTCAGAGACTCTGATAGTCCTTCAGAGTCGACAGGGACCGTGAACAGACTCCGGGATGTCTTTTACAGTGTGTGTGTGTGTGTGTGTGCGTGCATGTGTGCGTGCGTGCGTACGTACGTGCGTGTGTTTATAGACAGTGTTTTCTGTTGTGTGTTAGGGTCCATGAATACGCACACTGGACTGGACTCACTTTGCATGTTGTCACTCCTCCTCAAATACCCGCTGATCCTTTTTAGACTTTAAAATCCTCAACAACATGAAATATACATTAGGGTCATGGTTTAGTTTCTCAGAACACAAAAGCAGTAAAAGTACATGGGTTGTGTTTTGGGCTTAAAGCCAGCAGAGATCTGACATCCCAGCTGTGTGCAGGCTGATAGAAGCTAAACTAACATTAGCAGTTACAGTGACACTCAACTGAAAATGAAACCAGGCCTAAAAATATGTGTCTGTAATACTGAAAATAAAACTAATGTTTAAGTGAAAGTTAGTTAGTTAGGTTAGTTTCTTTTTAATGCTGAGTCATTACTGTCTTTTTTTGGTCCACAGTGTACTGAAGTGTGTGGAAACACTTATGTCCTCTCTGTCGTTTGTCTCTCTCCATCCAGAATATCCATGAGCTCCGATTTCCCGCACTACAGTTTCAGGATGCCAAATATAGGGTTCCAGAACCTTCCCCTGAACATCTACATTGTGGTGTTTGGGACAGCCATCTTTGTCTTCATCCTCAGCCTCCTCTTCTGCTGCTACTTAATAAGGTAAAGTCCACGCATCCACAAGCTTTGGCTTCATTTAGACTTTTGATTGTTTGCTGTTTCTTTGCTGTGAGTTTGTGACAATAAGTGTCATACAGGGTCCGTTTGGCTCCACTGACGTGGTGCAACACGTTGTTAATCTTGTGCTAGTCCAACAAAGGTTGTCCTCATTTGTTGCCACTTAACAAAAAACAGGACAGAAGACACAGCGATTTCTTGATGTCTTTAAAGAAACACATTTTTTGGCCAAAAAAACCCAAAAAGCACATCATTCACTAGCCTGTTTGTAATCGATGCTAACGTTAGCATCACTTCACCGTCTCTGCAGTGCTTGGTGTGGAGGGCTAAACCCCGCCCTTGATGGAGGATTTTAATGATGGCGTGTGATTTTAGCAGCAGTGTTCATCCCTCTCCCACCATGATAGCTTTGAACACACTGTACCTCTTTTGTCAGGACTTATGTAAGACCTGAGAGTTCTAATGAGAGCCCAACGTTGATTCTCACAGACCGTCATTATGCAACTCTTCATAACACGTCTTTGTACGTTTCAGGTCACTTTGGCTCATGAATTACTTGTTCAAAAGTGTCCTCATCTCCTGCTTCACTGTAGCTGGATCCTAACAGCTTCATGCTAATGGAGACTTTACGTCTAGTACTCTGAAAAAGTAGAGACGGTGCTGTGAAGGTCAGGGCTAAACACGTCTGCACCTGCAGAGCGGTGAAACCTGTAAGGACGTCCAGCGACCTGTATGACACTCGTCACGATGGCTTCTGTTGAGGCTGAACTGTGTGTTGTTGTATTTGTCTTGCTGATAGTTATTTCACTGAAAGGCAAAATGTTTGAACAGCACAGTTTGGAGACGGAAGCTAAGAACTACAGCTGGTGAATTTCTAATCTGGATTAAGAGGAAAAGCAGCGATGTGATGCTGAAATCTGACGCTGATGGTCCATATTTTCACGATCACAGCGTCACAGAAACTCGTTAGAACACTTAACCTCCTCAGCGTCTTCACCAGGTTCACATCAGTTACATTTACATTTGGCTGTTCATTAAATTTGCATTTGGTAGTTTAAATCTCTTGTTTGCATCTATTAATATTCATCTCGTTAAAGATCCCTTTATAAACCAGTAATCCAGTCATTTCCCTCAAAGGAAGGGTGGAGGTACTTTAGAGTTATCTCCCTCTTTTTAACCCCACTGGTTTGCTCTTGCTGCAGGGGTCTTCTCCCCCCACAACAACAAAGTGAACACAAATAATGTCCAACATTTTTTATCTAAGACAGCAAGAAGCAGCAGTTCCCAACCCCGCCCCCCCACGCTACCCTGTCATATCCTATCTTGGATATGAAATGGTAAGTAGGTTACCTCTGTCTGTGAAGAGACGCTTCGACTTTGATGCAGTACCATGATTCAGTGCTGACAGTCAAGATTGGTTCAGTTAAAGGCACAAAAAGCCATTTTGCTCCATAAAGGCCATAAAGCACCGGCCTTATAGTTGATGTGTGGCGAGTCATTAATCCAACAAAGATAAATATTCACACGCAGATTGACACAAGGCAGACTCTCACAGAAACACTCAACCAGCTCCATCAGTGAGTCTACAGTCCACACACACACACACGTGAAATATGCACACACATATCGAGGACTGAAACATGAGCAGAAGGAGGCTTTGGACGCTGAATTCATGAGCAGCCTAAAGAAACCGGCTTCAGGCTACCAGCCAGCCATCACTGCAGTTTGAATCTGAACCCCGTATTTCATGAGGTCATTCTCTTTGCCCTCTCACCCTCTCCTTGTACTCAAGGGTCAGTGAGCTACCCCCATCAGTCACCCACAACCCCCCCCATGACCAGTTGCCCCTTGCCCTTGGGAGTTTCTGCACCTTTTCCTGCTGACCTCTTTCAAAATGTCAGTTTCTCTCCTGGACTGTGCTGCTTGTTTTACAGATCCCTCTCACTCTGCTGCGAGAGGTTAAGGTTACTTGTAATGGAGGTAAATCTTACAAACCTATGAACTTCTCCTCCCTCTCTCTCCCTCTCTCTTCCTCCCTCTCTCCCTCTCCCTCTCCCCTCCTCCCTCTCTCCCTCCCTCTCTCTCCCTCTCCCTTCCTCCCTCTCTCTCTCTCCCTCTCTCTCTTCATCTTGTTTCCTTCCCGTGTCTTCTCCATGTTTCACTCTCAGTACTTAGAGTCTTTCCTTCCTCAGTGCTCTTTGCTGTGTTCGATTGGTTGAATCTGCACTAATGCTGTTAAAGCTTAATCTTGTACATTCTGTGATATCGACTTGATATTTTCGATTTTTGATGAGAAATTAAGGCCGAAGGCTTTCAAAGAATCACGTGTGTCAGTGTGTAACTTGGTGTACTGTTACCTAACAAACAGCTGACAGAGCTCAGTCAGGTGATTTTTCCAGTAATTGGTGAATCCAGTTAATAATTCTTCAGTCTGTAGTTGTGATAGTTTCACCTGATGTGATCCTGAGCAGAATCACTGTACACAACCCAAACATTTCCATTGAGAGCGTGCTCTGCTCTGCCTTCTGTCTGACAGTCTCCTATTGAGATGTACTATGATTGTGTGTGCCACATTATAACCCCATCCTGTGTGGACTGAGATCGGTATCGGTACCACAGCGATGCACTAGAACAGACAGATGTCAGAAGGCAGGTATTTAATCAGGAAATTGCATCCGTGTGTCGTTTTTCTCTCTTTTTCCAGGATGTATCAATACTTTGTCTCTGTTTATCAAAGTCACTTGAAGGTCACTTGCTAATCAAACAGATGTTTTGTCTTTACGTCTCTCCAGGTTACGGCACCAGGCGCACAAAGAGCTCTATGCATACAAACAAGTAAGTGCTCCTGTGACACACACACACACACACACACACACACACACACACACACACACACTGCACTTCACAGATCTGAAACCACACACGGCCCACAGTCGAGTCCCCGTGTGGAGGCAACCATGAAGACCCTCTCTGCTCTCTAAATGCAGGTATTCTTTTGTGGACTCTTGTGGCAGCTGCAGGTATTTCGAGTGCGACGCTGCTCAGTGGATCTGGCCCACTTCAGAGCACGTGCAGGTTGTTGGTGAGCTTAAGTGAACTCCCAAACATTATGAACTGCACTTTAGCTGAAGGGAAGAAAGCGGCTCAGCCGGAAAAATCAGGTTGACAGTTAGCTGAGGCCGAGCGTGCCGGTGGAGGGAGGGAGGGAGCGATGGAGGGCGTGAACGTGACCCTATTGCTTTTAATGACGCAACACCAACATGCAAAACATCCAAACATGTCAGAGTCAAAAAAACACACACACACACACACACACACACACACACACACAGTGGTGTAGTACATGCTATCGTGACCATTACCTCAGTTGTTTAACTCTTTACTGCCTACAAGCTAAAAATGTGATTTGTCCAGCTTCTGTGTGTCATATCATAGACACACGCACACACACACACACACACACACACACACACACACACACACACACACACACACACACACACACACACACATACACATAAACCAGCAGCTGTGTTTCAGTCCATCTTCTCTGCCCTCGCTCAGCTTCATTTCTCATTCATGTCGAGTCTCTTCTTGTATTCCTGGTCTCTTGGCGGCGTTGGCATCGAGCTGTGACTGATCTTTGTCATCTCTCATTTTGCCCCTCAGGTCATTCAGAAGGAAAAGGTCAAAGAGCTAAATTTGCATGAGGTAAGAACTCTTCTTCTGTGTTCTGTAGTTATCAGCTGATGACACTTATAACACTGGTCTCAGTACACAGCGTGCTCTTCTATCAGCTAGTTTGAACCAACCAATCATGTACTGCTTCATTTTATCCTTCATCTGTGTACTTCTGTCTTCTTTTTGTTGTACTGTGGCGTGAATACCCACATTGCACTGTGCTCTCCACTGATTTAAGATACAGGGTTTGATCCTTAACATGAGCATCAGCTTTGAGGTGGAGGTGATGCGTGTCAGCAGCAGACAGACGTGTCAGCAGCAGACAGACGTCATCTGTCTGCTCGTATCAGGACACGCGGGGACATTTGTGCACTGAGTCTTCAGTGTCTCCTCCACACATCGTTTGCCTGTAACATTCAGTGCAGCTGTCCTGACGCACTGTTGTGAAACCGAGCATCTTGTGGTCGAGTCATGAGCGGTCTCCCTCGCGTTGTTGCGTAATGCTGGATGTCAGCACAGCCTGGTTTGATGATTACAGATGGACGTTAGTGTGTGAAGCAGCAGCTCTGCGTTGGACACGTGGTCGTCCTCAGCCACGAGCACTAACCGTTTAACACCGTCGTGCAAATGAAATGTGGACAGTGGCGTCTTGGTGCGCTCTGACTCTGGGCTGAACGCGCTCTCTTGTCATCAGTGATGGAATTTCCCACCTTCCCATCAGGCCTCTCCTTTTATTGTTGATGTTATTAGAAACGGAGGGAAAGCGTCAGAAGGTGTCATGTGAGTGAAGCCTGTCAGAACAACAAGCTGTGTTTGTTTAAGGACAATAACATACAGACACACACATGCTCGGCCCGGGCGGCTGACCCACTTTTAAAGGATTGCCCTGCAGACACGAGTTCAGGCTGAACTCACAATCTCAAAGGAGCATCTAGAATGGGAGTGCTGATCTGAGATCAGTTTACTGGTCATGCTGTGTTTACGTTTGATTCATGTGTAACCAAACCAGTCACATGATTTGACCCCGTTTCCATCGAACTGCCTGAGAGCAACGCGACTGAATGCTGCTGATCGTGTGTCGAGTGTCATAATGAAACACACCTTAAAGCCCTTTGGTACAGTTACACACACATGTACATGCATTAATGTACACAGTACACATGAGTACAGCCTGCTGTTAACAGGATGACAGTAGTGCTCAGCTGACTGTCATGTTCTCTGTTGAGCCTTTATTCAGTTTGTGGTCAGTCTTTGTGTCACTGGTGTTTTACTCAGGAACCAGATCATTGTGTAATCAGTTACTGGGGAAAAAACAGGAGAAGTTCAGATTAGTTTCAAAATGAGCAAGCTCAGAAAATAATGAAGATGTGGTGATGCAAACATCTAAGGCTGCCGTTACTCTACATATTGAAAGATTACACCAAAAAATGTGTGTTTCGGCTGCACTTGTGTATTTATTTGTGGAAAGGTTTGTAAAGTTTGCCCGTGATGATCCCAGTGTGGATGTGCAGTGTGCAGGTCAGCACTGGTTCTGTGATCCCCTGCAGTCATCTGTCCCATCGTCATGTCTAATAGGACTGAAGTCTCCTGTTGTGTCTTTGGTTTATGTTCTCTGATTAGCCCAGATCCTCTCTGACGTGCTGCTGTGATATCATATTCTAGGTCAGCATTCACAAGCGTGATGGTTAAGATTGTGTCCTGTTGTTTTATTTTTCTATCCATATGGGCTGGAGGTAATATTTCATGTTTCATATCTTTGTCTTAAAGTAATCGTAGCTGGCGTTATAAAGTTCAGAGTAACCGTGATAGTGTAGCTGCTTCCACACTGACCTTGTTTTTGGTGTTAGATTAGATGGAAGGCCTGTTCGTATCGTGGTGTGAATGCTTTAAATACTTATTGTCAGACTGATAATTTGTGAAGATTTGATTGCTTGGTTAGAGTCCAGTGATGTCTAATATGTCGTTCATCTTTATTAGTGATGCATGAGTATATTCTATCATGTTTTCTTCATACAAATAGAAGAAAACGGCCACAGATCTGCAGACAGAGACAGTTAGAAGCACTCGGTATTAATCTCTATTGAAGACAACAGAAAGTATGAAAAAAGTGGGTGAAAAGAAGTGATGCCAAAGATAAGAAGTCAAGGACAATGTGTCCTTGAGACGAGAGATTCAGGAAGGAGAGCGTCTGTTGGTCTGAATGTCCACTTCAGCCAACGAGTGCCTGTTCTGGCCACAAATAGCTTCTGGCGATTATTCTGAGCGTCGGCTCCCCTCGTCTCTTCACTGACTCCTGTTGTAGTCCTGATCCGTTCGTTGGTTTGTGTTTCTGCTCCGCATTTGTTCGGGAAGAGGAGCCATAAGTGTGGAAAGACGTTGGTCTTGACAGGCAGAGGTCAATGTGTTTTTCTCTGGTCCAATCTTTGATCTGCTCGTGTTTTTTTCCATGTTCAGTTGATGTGTTTCGCCTGGAGTTTATTCTCTTAACGGGGAGAAAGAGGTTCTGTCCAAAGTTGCTGAAGGCTGCCAGATCCCAGCTGTGAGCGTGACACCGCGGACAAAGCTCTGAAAAGAACAAAAACACTGATGCATTCACCAACTGAGGGAGCAAAGCAGACGCCTTAACAGAGGATTATTCTCCATCCAGAAATCATCAGGAGACAGAGCTAAGAGGCCCCGTGCTGGTCTTTTCATCCGTCCACCAGAATCTGTGGCTCAAGGAGTCAGTTACAGAGCGAAACAGCCAAAAAGACAGTGTCCAGGTTAAGACCCTCTTTCACCAAACGACTACCTGCTGGTGGGGTCAGGTTTGGTGATGGGAGGCTGTGTGGTTAAAATTCATCTTTTGCAGATTTTCGCTCATTTTCTCACAGTTTGAAGTATCCAGTTAGGAGCTGTGGGTCGTGTCTTTGAGCTGTGGTCTGTGGAGGCTGTAGTCAGCAGTCTGCTCCCACGGTGCAGGTGGTGTCATGAGTCACTTCTTTACACTGGACGCAAGTGAGTTTCAGTGGGACGCTTCATTCTGTGCAGCCTTGGAGCACCTGGAGGACGTGGACGGGTGGACAGTGGACGGTTGAACCAGTGTAGCTCATGTTTGCCTCATGCTGTGATGTGGACTGTGTCCCTCCTGGATGATACCTGGGGTGCACTGAGCAGATGTAAACCATCTTCATGTATTTGCAGTAAAACAGTGATTTACTAGCATCAGTTGTTTAGTAAATAAAAACTGATCAAATCTGAGACAGATCCACTTTTTACTCCACGTTTACCACCAATAACTATCACACACAGCCAAAACGGTTAGCTAGCGCTGGCTGGCAGGTCGCGACCTGTTGATGCCATTCCTCTGTGTGTGTTAAACTTACACACGCAGAGACAAACTACTCCAACTTGTCCATCAGGATTGACTCAGTGACCCTTAAAAGGACACGAGCCGGACACACGACCACAGTCCTCACGACTCTTAACCTGTTTGATATGACAGAAGCTAACAGCTCTGAGATCAGAGACTAGAACAGTCGTGTAGAGTGGCTTGAAGACGTGATGTGGGTCCACTGATGTGTCTCTGGCTGTCTTTTAGTCTTTAGTCAGTTATTTAACAGAAGATGTCTGTGACCGACTGCTCGGCTCTTTGTGGCAAAGTCTTTGCAGATGTTGGCCAAACTTTCCATGAGTTGTTGACCTCCATTATTTGGTTAATTTGTTTCCAACCCACCAACATAAACCTCTGATAAAGCCTGACCAAACAACCCGACCGGCCCGCTGACTCACTGCCTCTAACCCCCCCTCTCTGTTTCAGATATGTGCGGTGTGCTTGGAGGAGTTCAAACAGAAAGATGAGCTGGGGATTTGTCCATGCAAACATGCCTTTCATAGGAAGTAAGTATAAGGTTTTGTTGACATTCGTGGACACACACACACACACACACACACACACACACAGAACACACAGAGTCAAGGACACACAGATCGGTCCAGATTTCCTCGATAAAGTATTTTCACAGGTCATAACTCAGACTGAAGTGAAGTTGTGGTAAAGTCACTGCTTGGACAGAACGCATGTTTGTGGACCGTAGAAAAGGTCAAAGTTGTGTGTTTTTGTGTTCCAAACTAAAGCCCAGTGTGTGTGAGGACCCGCTCTGGACATGATGGATTGCCTGAGCCAGTTTCACCCCGCCCCCGCTCCCGCCCCCGTGCCCTGACCGTTTCAGCTGGGTTGTTTATATCAGCACGACACCTCCCCTGGCCTACTTTTCCCCCAGTTGCAGCTCGAGTGGTGACCACTCACTGAATCTGCTGTATAAACACGCTGTTCTGTGTGTGCGTGCAACTAAAGTCGTGCTGTTTTACAGAGAAAACACACATTCCAGCTGACCGTTACCGAAAACACTCAGCGGTGAAGAGCGGCCTCAGACAGACCAACAGGAAAGTTAAAGTCAGGAAAGTGAAGCAGGACATTCAGGAGTAACACATGATTCATGTATCAGTTAGAGCTGCAGCAACAGTTGACCCACTGAAATACCTGCGAGGCAAAAATGAGCCAAAGATATTAAATGAATAAAGATGTTAAACAGACTGAGAAGCCAGCATTTTGCTTTTTGGCTTAAAAGGAAAAAGTGAAACTAATCAGTTGACTGTCTGTCCTGTGACCAATCAGTGAGTTGCAGATAGTTTGTGTTCAAGTCAGAGGACTGTAGCGAGCAGCAATGATTGGCTGTAGCTGCACAGCCGTGCCATCGGCGACCGACGGCGTTACATCACCTGATGGTTCAGGTGATGCCGTCATTAGTGTGGACATAAAATGTGACCATTCAGAAGAAAAGGAGTGAGTTTAGTGCATGAAGCTGCAGCCGCCACACCACAGCTCTGACCCCGTGATCCAGTGCCCCTGTGATCCGGTGATCCAGTGCCCCTGAGGACGGCAGCAGACAGGACACCAGCAGCCAATAGCAGCTCATAAAGCCCTGATCCATCCACTCAGAATCTCCTCTGTGATTGCGACAAACTCCGGGAAGTTGATTTTGATTCTTGGCATTTCTGAGTTTTCATGGTGAAAAACGATGTGGACATCCAGAGGAAATGAAGGTCTCCTGCCGTCTCTTCATGTGTTTCAGAGCTCAACAGATGTTTTATTAATATTAATATATGTTAATATGAGCTTTGGAGAGTCTAAAACATCTGATACACAGTCATGATTGGTGTGTATTTTTTAACACATTTGAAAGGTTCTCTTCAGTCTGTTTTGTCCAAATTGTGTGTTTGAGACTTTTCCTTGAATGATTTTTGACAGTCCCCTGGTTTGCTCTGTGTCCCCCTTCATTGCTGTCCGTCCTTTGACCAGGTACACATGCTTTCTGTCCTCAGGTGCCTCATTAAGTGGTTGGAGGTGAGGAAGGTGTGCCCGCTGTGCAACATGCCCGTCTTGCAGCTCGCCCAGCAGGCCGGCAGCACGGACCCCCCCCTGCCGATACAGCAGCCTCTGCCCGGCATCGAGAACCTGGTGTAGCGTCAGACCCTCGCTCACAGCACACTACAGTCACACATCCCGTCACTCATACGCTCACCTGTACAGGTACACTTTGGTATGAGTCTGTGGACAGATCGGAGAAACCGGAGTTACAGCGCAGACGCTCACAGACTGCGAGTCTGACGTCTCGTGTCCTCGCATTGGTTCACAGAAAGGATTTCCTGACATCAGCTCGGACTGATCAACCCTTCGTGTTTTTCTTCTGGCGGACGATGAAGAGTCGATGTAGAAGAAGTTTCGCTCTTGGCCAAGACGTGGTCGATAACTTTTTCACAACCAAAGCACTTTTTCTGGGGACACCAGCTAAAGACCAGGAGTCAAAACACAAAGCCAAGAACTAGAACACACTAAAACACATAAGTTTGTTTTTAACAAGCACTTTACGAGAAGTCCAACCTTCACTGCTTGTGATCGTAGTAGCGAGGTCGCGTTTTGTATTTTATCATTAACTATTATTTCTGTGTACAGTAAACATGGGTTTTCATTGATTAGTGAACTTTGATTTTTAAAGAAAAAAAGAATCTCAAAGGGACGACAATACCTGCGTGTTCTAATGACACACACGCGCGCGCACACACACACACACACGGAAGAAATGAAGCCTCCAGACATCTCGTCTGACTAAATGTGAAAAGTCTGAATGTGTTGAAGCCCAGAAGTTTTCACACTCCGCCTGGAATCTGTTTCCTCGTCGCCTGTCCTCGTCTTCATCACTCTGTAACTCTTCTTATTATCCTTTTTTATTATTCAGTCAATACAGGAACAAATTATACTTTCATTTAAGGAATTTACTGGGTAACATCCTGTAAATATGAGTGCTGTTAGGCTACAGCAGGCGCTTTCTCTCTACCTATATATCTATATATACAGATATAGATACATACAAACATATGTGTAGTCACCCAATTCAGGTCGTCTCCAGCAGAAAATCTGACTTTCAAAGTTACTTCTTTAACTACTGTGATGATCTAAACCAGTATTAGTGTGTGTACGCTGCTGCTTTACAGAACAAACACTCGTACTGAGGCAGCACTAAAGGAAATGTCAGCGCTCCGCTGTGATTGGCTCTGCTGCAGCGTCGTTTGGCTGGATGAGCGTCAGCGTGGCTCGATGTCCAGCTGATTTATGTGAAACTAGCTTCATGTATCCTGATGGAGAACGACGGCTGAGTGGATGAAGAAGGCTTTTGCCGGCTGCTTCCTCTGATGCGCTGCGTTCACAGCCGCCTCCACCCGTCAGATGATGTGTATTTATTTTTTAATTTATTCTGCTTTCCTGGTACAGCTGCTGACTGACGCCTGCATCAGCATCACCGCCCTCAGCATATCATCAGCACATCATTTGCTGTCACTTTGTAAAACTCATGCACACATGGAGGGCTGGGCGGACCCCCCACACCGCACCCCCGCAGGGCTGCCACAGAGTCTGTGGTCAGCAGGTTGCAGTGAAGCAGCGTTTTCATTCACATGTCCACGCACACGCATGCACACAGGCTGGCTGTGCTTTGGGCTGCAGTGTTCTGGTGCTTTCTCCTCGCGCCCTCTTTCTCTACGGTACACAGCGCTTTTGTTTGGCGCCGCTCAAACAGGAACTCTCCGCCCTGCCGGCTTTTGTGCGGGGTTTTTTTTGTCCTCGTCTCTTGTTGGCTGCATTTAGTGAATGTGTTGTAAGTAAATGTGCTGATCTGATAGGGCTGCTTAAAAAAGCTGTGCAGCAGAGCGATGAAGAGGAGCTGGAGAATGACTTTGATTGACAGGCGACAGTCGAACGTCGTCTTCAAATCTGTGATCAGACGAGTCCAAACAGAAGAAACGAAGAAGAAGAAATGTACATTTATTATCACATCACACAGTTAGTTGCACACTACATGCACACGCCGTGCTTTCCGTGAAATTATTTTCTCCGCGTTTAACCCATCCTTGGTCCGTCCTTCCTCCGCGGCAGACCAGGAACAGTGGGCTGCCATTCGATGGCAGCACCTGGGGACCCAACTCTCTTTGTCACCATTGGTCAGGTGGTGATCTTCTTGCATGTTTTTAGTGGGGGTTTTTATGGAGGATACCCCAGGTGAACACGGGGAGAACATGCAAACTCAAAGAGAGTCAAAGCAAAAGTGGAAGCTGCCTTCAGTGCCAACGTGTTAACGTTCACAAACATCACCGATGGTAAAGCAAACTGGTTTCTGATTGGTTTAGAAACACTGTCTCATTTCCATCTGAGCCTTTTACATTAAGTTGTGAACATCTTAACACAGATATCTTTGTGAATATGCTTAAAAAATAAAACACGTCTAAATTGATGATGACTTTATCCTCTGACACCACGTGACGTTCAATTTTTGGTACCTTTTTGCTTCTTTGGTTCTGAAGAGGCTGTGACTGTTTCACTGAACCTGCATCTCGCTGCTGACGCTGCATTGTGAGAAGCATCATCATCATCATCACATTCTTCCCAACGCTTCACTGAATAACCGTCGTGGGCAGCGTTCGGCTTCGGCCCCTCAGTGTTTTGTAGCTCAGCTGATGACGCGACGCTTCGTTCCTGCTCACGGTCTCAGAGTGTAAAGTTCACCTGAGCAAACAGGACGAGGTTTGATGTGAAAGCTGCTGTCAGCATCGTGAAGCTTCCACCGTAGATAAATGTGTAGCCGTCGTGTGTGTTTACACATGAGGTGCACGTGAGAAACTCCTTCATGTGAACTGAATGGCAGCTGAACACTTGCTGCCCTTCGGCCATCTTAAGTGTTGTGTTGATTGTAAACACTTTTAGCCTTTCCAGCCCTTTTCCTTCCTGTGTGCCGTCCTCATCCTGGCGAAAACAAAGTGCCAACCCAAACTCAGCTGTCACCGATCCAAATCTCAGCCAGTGAGATCGAATCCTGTCATATTTGGCCAAAAAATTATGTGAAACTGACGTCAGCGCTGCCTGTGAGTTAACTCCATCATAAACAGACAGAACGCCGCCACTCGGCGTCACAGACGGTCAGGAAGCCATGAGCGTGATTGGCCCCCCAGGTCAGGTGTTCTAATGGGAAACGATGCGGCTGAAGGCGTTGTTGGTTTCAGGCTCTTGATCTCCATCACTGCCTCCCTGAAGTGAACTTCCTCCTTGTTATTTATTCCTCTGTAGCCCCCCCCCACACCCCGCTCCACCATGACACCCCCACCCCCCTCCCCGTTCGTTAACACTGATCACGTTTGTGGACTCTCACAGACATTATTTGTAAAACTAAGAATTCTGCAGCAGAATATTTTTGAGACGATGCTGTACAGTATTTGTAAGCTCTATTTTTGTAAATTGCTATTTTGGAGAAAATAATATTCTTTTTTTTTTTTCTTTTCTTGTTTTTGCTAATTTCATGTTTATTCATTTTAAGAAAATGTTGCATGTGACTGACTTGAACTGTAAATAAAATTTCCAGGTTTTGGAAAGAGTTGAGTGTTTTTCTTTGCGCCAACAGTCAAAACTCAGAAAATCTGTCGATTAGAAATAATTCAACATTTGATTGAAAATGGTCATCTGCGTCTCACACAGGTTGCAGGCTGTCCACATTCACTGAAGACTGAGCTCGGAACCCAAATGAATTGTCTTTATGGATTGTGTAATAGCGCCACCTTGTGGTCCTGCAGCATGAGTTCAGCCTTGCTGTGAATCTGGACTTAAAGTCCTTAAAGTGACCTTTTCAACCCCTCCAGTGTTCCCAGGTGGTATCATTATTGTTGCTGCTGAAAACCAGGAGAAAAGTGTGATTTCATTCATTCATTTTAATTCTGATGGAGACATGAGAGCACATAGAAACAGCTCCAGTCGGACCGGATCACCAGTCACACTTTGTCTTCCCGGGAGAACATGTCAGATCAAACTGCTCAGTGACGGTGAACAGGGAACCAATCGAAACACTGACGCCTTGATGTAAAATCAACGTTTACTTCCTGATGATCCATTAAAGAAAAATAAACTTGTCTATTGTCAGTTTAAAGGTGCGACATGTTAGAACAGGACACTAGGGGGTAGCAGAGGAAGACTAACTGCTGCTAACTGTAGCTGCTGTTAGCTAGTTAGCCGTGCAGTTAGCAGTGCTGTTAGCTGACTGATCTGTGGAAGCTCGGAGCACTGCGGTGGGAGAACGTGGACTCGTGGAGGTTTTGGACGTGTTCTGCTAGTAGCTGCTAATGAAGCCTGAAGCGGACATGAGGTCTGTCGTCTCAGAGAAGAACGCTGGTTTTAAAGGTGAGGGTCTTGGGGGAGGAAGAGGATTTCAAAATCATATCACAAGTCAAAACTGTGATAATGAAATCATTAAACTGACATGTCTCACCTTCGGATGGTTCGTTTTGTCCAAAACTTTAAGACATAAAGTTTAGTCTCATATCAGAGAAAGACAAACATTAACAGGCTCAACATTTAAGAGGCTGGTAGCAAACATATAACAAATACATTTGTTATATTTGGATAAAATTTGAAAAAAAAAAAACCAAAAAAAAAAAACTGCCAGTTAATTGTTCTTCAATCAACTAATCAAATAATCAATGAATAGTTTCAGAAAAAGTCAAAGTTCTGCAAAAGTTCAGCAAATCATGAACAATCACAGGTGTCAGGTATCCAATCACTGCACAGCCCCTTTCCAGAAGAGATGAAACTGTTTAAAGTGAAACAGAGACAGAATGTGATGATGAAACAGTGAAACTCAGATTACAGATGAAAATGATTTCCTCACTGAGGATTTGTTGTTTCTAAAAAGTTTGGACAGTGGCACCAACATACTAGAAAAGCTGTGAAATGCTAAAAGGAAACCGCTGGAGGAACATCTCTCAGTTAATTAGCTTACCTGGCCACAGGTGAGTCGCATGATTGGCTATAAAAGAGGAGGGGCGGAGTCTGTCTGAGGTGCAGATGAGGAGGCTTCATCAGTCTGTGACAGACTGAGCTGCAAAACAGTTCAATGATTCAAGAAGAATGTTTGAATGAACGTAAAACTGCAAAGAACCTGCTCACCTGCACACCTGTGAGGGCGCCATTAATGCCGAACACTTTCAGGTTTTGGGGCAACATGCTGCTGAGCAGACGACATCTTTGTCGTCTCATCATCTCAGACAAACTTCATTCAAACGTGTCGCTGCATATAATTCTAATTTTTAAAAAAAGTGAAATTTCTCAGTAAGTTTCATGTTTTCTCTGCTTTTTTAATCAAATATGGAGATTCACTCTTTTCCAGATCAGCACATTCTGTTTCAGAGTCCCGACACTTTTGGAAACAGAGTTGAAGAACAAATACACGGTCGAGCCTGGAGATAGTCAAATAAAGTCACCTGCTCGTTGTCCTCTGGGGGGCGCCACACATCTGTCCAGTTCAACATTCAGCTGCTGTTCTGCAGCTTTCGTGGCATCGACCATCAGAAGATGCTCAGATGTGTGTTTTCCATCTGATTTGGTGATGTTAGACAAACTCTGTGATCTTACACTGATGTCTCTCTACATGCTCGCGTCTCTCTGTCCAGTCTGTCTAAAGGCCTGAGCTGCTTCAGCCTGGATGGACATGAGGAGTCCATCCACAGGAATCATGAAAGGCTATGAGGAGCCAATGGGAGCAGCCTGGGGTCGGTAAGATCTGCTGGGGGGGGGGTCATTTGCTGTCAGGTGTCCACACTGTCATGACCTCCTGATGGCAAAGGCAAAAAAGCTTTCTCTCTGAACGCGGTCGGATTGTTGAGCTGCATAAGCAAGGCCTCTCGCAGCGTGCCATTGCTGCTGAGGTTGGACGGAGTAAGACAGTCATTTTAAACTTCTTAAAAGATCCTGAGGGTTATGGAACAAGAAAGTCAAGTGGTAGACCCAAAAAAATTTCACCGGCCCTGAGCCGGAGGATCCAATTGGCTGTCCGTCAAGACACGGGACAATCCTCGGCCCAAATTAAGCTGGTCACTGGTGCCAGCTGCAGTCCTTAACCCTCAGACGGCATCTGCGAGAGAAGGGTTTTAAGAACAAAAAACGTCTTCAAAGGCCTCGTCTCCATCAAGGGCACAAAATTGCCCATTTGGAGTTTACACGAGAGCACCAAACATGAGACATTGAAAGGCGGAAGAAAGTTCTATTCTCTGATGAGAAAAAATGTAACCTTGACGGTCCTGACGGCTTCCAACGTTACTGGCATGACAAGGAGATCCCACCTGAGATGTTTTCTACACGGCACAGAGGAGGGGGCGCCATCATGATCTGGGGGGCTTTTTCCTTCAATGGAACAACAGTGGACTTCCAGAGAAATAACATCACTCTTTTGGACCATCCTGCGTGTTCCCCTGATCTTAATCCAATTGAGAACATTTGGGGCTGGACGGCAAGGGAAGTTTACAAAAATGGACACCAGCTCCAGACAGCGGATGCCCTCCGTGAAGCCATCTTCACCACTTGGAGCAACATTCCCACAAGACTCATGGAAACACTCGCATCAAGCATGCCGAAACGAATTTTTGAGGTAATTAACAACAATGGTGCAGCTACTCATTACGGAGTCCTTTTTTTTTTGAAAAATGTATTTCTATTTTAGGGGTTTTGGGGCTTTTTTGAGATATGGTCTTAAACTTTTGATCAGCTGATGAACAGCCTTGTTTGCAATGCTTACTCAAGATGAACCTGAATCTTATTTTTCACTCTTCCTCTTAGAAAGCTTCTGCTGTTTTGTGTAAACAGAAATGAAACATGAGACACGCAGACGAGGTGGAGGACATTTGTGTTTTATTGTTTCAGTCTTTGGGCGACGTCGTGTCACTTCCTGGCCGTTTGCTCTTGGCGCCCTGCTTCTGTGACCTCTGCAGCAGAGCCAGCGTGTCTCGCTTCTCCACCCTCCGCAGCTGCTTCTTCTTCATCCTCTTGATCTTTGTCGTGTTCTTGATCTGTGACACACAATTGAAACACATTAAACTCTTCTTCTTCTTCTTCTCCTCGCCGCAGCTTTAATGTTGCTCTGACTACGGCAACACGGTTAAAATTAGCATCGTGGTGTTTTTCAGATATTTTGTGGCAAAAATCACATGAAATAAACTCTTGAGCATCATTTTCTGTGTTCACACGTCACATATAATCACTCTGATTGGCTTAGTGGTGAAAACACATAACATCACAGAGCTCTCCTGACATCATCGCAGCAGCTTGCACTTGCTAATTTCAACGGCGGGAAGCATCAAACACATCTGACGACGGGATCGTTTCATCTCAAGTATCAAAAGATTTCTGGCTTCTGTGCGATTGTGTCGACGGGACACCAGACGAGTGAAAATCAAACATTTTTCATGACGTGTATCTGAATTCAAGCGTATTTCTAACCTGAAAACAGTTCAATTCAAGCTTTTTCCAAACTTTCCTGTGTGTCACGGAGGCCATCTTTACTTTGGTCAAACATTTGGGCCCCTCATTAGTTTAGAATCACTGGGTTTAACTGCAGGTTTCATCTTTGTCAGTCAGTCTTTGTCAGTTCTGCTGCAGATGTCTCACATGAATCCTTCAGAGTGAAGTTCATCCTCTCATATTCTGTGAACTGATGTGAAATCATGTGGTTGGCTCATCCTACAGATGTCTGTGTGCTCATTGGTCGACGTACCACTTGCACGATCTCTGCTTTGCGTTCGTTCTCAGCGCGACGCTTCAGGTTTTCCTCTCTCCTCTTCCTCTTTTCCTACAAAGTCGGGAAACAAACAGTAAATGTAAGAGGAGCTTCACGGTGACGCGAGCTGAATCACCGCACGGGTTCAATCACCTCCTTCTGTCGGGCTTTCTCCTCTTTGAGCTGCAGAGAATACTGTTTGACCAGGTCCTTCTCCCGCTTGGCCGCCATCTTCTTCTCCCAGGATGAACACAGCGGTTTGTCTCGCACCAGAGCAGAAAACCTGAGGAACGAGGCAGAAGGCAGGTGAGAGGACAGCAGGTGAGAGGACAACAGGAGACGCCTGAGGCTGAAAAGGACCGGCCTGATGTCTGCATGCTGCCAGAGGTCAAAGTGTTCACTTTACATGAGTAAACGTAGAAATACACGGAATACTCGTCTCTCAAAGTACTCTACTACAAGTCTTGCGGTCAGACTTGTCTTCATGTAAAAGGTATAAGAGACAACATGTCCTGCAGTAGTTATAGCGTTCACCTCCAGTCACAGATGGAACTGACTTCATTATGGTCGTACTTTAACTCTTTCACACCGCATTCATTCACTGCTGGCCGGTTTAATCTCCAGTGATGGATTTTATTCGTCTCTTAAATAAATGTCTGTATGCAGGACCCTTGCCGCACCGCGGGTGTCTCACCTCTGCTTGTTGCGGTTTTTCCAGACTCTGCCGGACTTGGGTTTTCCCAGCGGAATGACCGGGTTCTGTTTCCCACTTGACGCCAGACGAGGCTTCTTTGGGACGGTCTCGGTGCTCACGGGTCCCGTTTCGGGTTCGGACTGATGAGCGTCTCCGCTCCCGTTAACGTCAGATCTGCGTGTATCTGCCGCGGCGGCCTCCGCGTGCGACTCCGCTGGCTCTGCACCGACACGCGGCTCCGGTTCCGCGGACATAGCGAGCTTCTCCTCGGGTACACTCTCGGGTCTCCGCTCTGCCAACTCCGTGTTTTTCTCCTCCACCGCCGGCAGCTCCTGGAGGACAGACCTCCTTGTTCTCCGGGTGGGAGTCCGCACCGGGGCTTCTGAGTCCAGCAGTGCGGCAGGAGTGCGCACTTTGCGGCCGCTGCGGGTCCGTCTGGTCTCAGGCGGCGGCTCCTGAACCTCCTCCTCCACGCGCTCCACCAGAGACCCGGTCTGTTCTTCCGACATGGCTTTCTGTCTCTTTGACATCTTTTTAATTAGTCTGATCAAACCACATCACTCTGAAAAACTTATGGACCCACGTGTGACCAACGCCAGCGTTGTGTACGTTGCTTTACTTCCGCATCTACAGCGGATGTAAACAACGTGGAGGCGCGTTGCCGCCACCTACAGGCGTGGAGTGTGAACGGCAATCTACTCTGCACAAACCTCAAGTCAAGCCAAGAAAAACAAACAAAATTAAATTAAATAACACCAAGATTAGTACAAGTGGATTCTGAGAGCCTTTGAAAATCTCTAAAAAAATATATCAGTGAAACATCCTTCAAAAAGTTCAGATCAGCTAATGAGCAATAATAATCTCATCTGAACATTTTTCTTTCCTGCTGCTTCAGTTTATTGTATTTTTATTGATACCATCGTCTTCTTTAAAGTCTGTTTCAGGTTCATATTTTCCCCGCACTGCCTACAAATTCTAAAGATGATGTTTTCTCATTTCATCACGTGAAGCCACATAAATAAAACGCGCAACGCCGCCGCCTGCCGACAGGAAGCCTTCTTACACCGCAACGACGCAGCGTCACATGACTTTACTTCCGCATCTCCTGACGCTGCTCTCATTCAAAACAACCCGAGTATTCAGGGAATTCGACTCAGGAGTGAGTGAGTTTAAGCAAATGGTGCAGGAAGCGGCACAGTGATTCCGATCATGTCTCAGGTGTCTCCGCTCAGGTGTGGATGCGTCCTCCTCCTCCTCCTGCTGCTGTTGCTGTGTGGACACTCAGTGAGTACCTCTGACCCCTCACGGGAGCCTGCAGCCTGAACTTAATGTGAGCTGAGATGCTCAAAGATAAAACTCATATTTCAGTTAGAAGTTCAGTTAAAGAAACACTTTGCTGTTTTTCATTTAGAAATTAAACTGAGTATCCAAATGTAGATGTGTGTGTGTGTGTGTGTGTGTGTGTGTGTGTGTGTGTGTGTGTGTGTGTGTGTGTGTGTGTACATCCTCTCTGTATAGTGTTAAATACCTATCAGAGCATTTAAAAGCATTAATATATTTAAAAAGTGTTAGACTGTGACACATCTGACAGTCAGCTGACACGTCAGCTGAGCTCCACGCCTTAAAAACAGGAAGCTGTCATCACACCGTGGAACAGCACGTGAAGTGATGCTGAACTCTGATGTGTTGACCTGCAGCTCGCAGCCCCTCGCTCCTTCACCGTGGATTACGAGAGCGACTGCTTCCGGAAGGACGGCGAGGAGTTTCGTTTCATATCGGGGAGCATCCATTACAGCAGGATCCCCAGAGTCTACTGGAGGGACCGGCTGCTCAAGATGTACATGGCGGGCCTGAACGCCATCCAGACGTAGGTTTGACGCTCTGATTTGTGTTACACTCACAGAAAAAACTGAGGCTGCTCGTGTTTCACTCACAAAAAGGCAGCGTTGATCAGCAGTCCCATCGAAATTAGACCTGCAACCATCAGTCGATCACTGAAAATCCATCTGCAGCATTTAGTCTGTAAGAAAATGTCCTGATTCTCTGCTCCCAGCTCCTCAAATCTGAATATTTCTGCATTTCCTGGTTGTAAACTGAGCGTCTTTGGGTTTAGGACAAAACAAGACGTGAAGATGTCAGAAGTTGTGATGAATTGCTTCACTGAGTAAACAATGGACATGAAAACGCTCGTTTGTTGCAGCTGTAACTAAAAATCCACCGGCGTGTTGGTTTGTGGTCTCCATAATCCCAAATAGTGGATTAAAAGTCAGTCCCTTATCAACCAGATTGTGAAGGAATCAGTGAAATCTTCCTCCTGCTGCTGTTTTAATGTTTTAACACGTGAGCTCAGGACTCCCTGCGTCTCCGTCAACCAGCCTCAGTCATAAATACTCTGAGTGTGTGTTTTGGTGATACTGATACTTCGTTCACACTGAAGGTACGTCCCCTGGAACTACCACGAGGACTCTCCAGGCCAGTACAGCTTCAGCGGGGACCGAGATGTGGAGCACTTCCTCCAGCTGGCTAAAGACATCGGCCTGCTGGTCATCCTCCGGCCGGGACCCTACATATGTGCAGAGTGGGACATGGTGAGGTTTTGGATGGCATTCAGAGGGACGCAGGAAACGCAGAAAACAGTAAACTCATAGTAAATATCTGAATAAGTGGGGATGCGTTCGAGTGTCAGACATTAGTTTTTAGGTGAAAACTGGTTCTCCACATGTTCAGAGGCCTCTGCAGGGAGATCCTGAAGTACTTTTACTTGATTATTTCCTCCTCATGCTGCTTTAAGTTCCACTTCAGCTCATCTCAGTCCAGATCACACACAGAACATCTGATCACATGCGATGCATTCATGAACTGAAGTACCTGACAGAATATAACAGATCATGAGCTGATGATGTCGATCTGAAGCTAGAGATGCATCCACACTGATATCAGATATTAGTCTGAGACTCAAATAGCTGGATCAGATACCGGTTTAACTTGTACTGAAGTATTTGTACTGTGGTATTTGAATAGTTTGTCAGTACTTCCTCCTCCTTGCTATCTGTTGATGAGACAGGACAGCTAAACCAGACAAGCTGAAATCAGCTAAAATAGAGTCAGATGGTCACAGTTTCCACCACTCTTCTTCTTCTTCTTCTCCTTCTTCTTCTTCTTCTTCTTCTTCTTCTTCTTCTTCTTCTTCTTCTTCTTCTTCTTCTTCTTCACAGAGGCTGATTCATACCCATGGCATATATTTTGGATGCAGTATCCCTTCAAATTCAGCTGAACTTAAACTTCATGTGGATATTTTCCTATATTTTGTGATTTAAATGATGCCTAAAGCCTGTGTCTCTGTCCATCAGGGTGGGCTTCCTGCCCGGCTCCTCAACAAGAAGGACATCGTGCTGCGCTCGTCGGATCCAGGTGAGAATCAGGGCGAAGCGGGTGGGGTGATGAGGCGTCGTCACGGCCTCACTGAACGTCGTGTGTTTCAGATTACATCACAGAGGTGGACATCTGGATGGGGAGGTTACTGCCAATGATGAAGCCTTATCTCTACCACAACGGGGGTCCGATCATCACTGTGCAAGTGAGTCTGGGGGTCTGATCTCTGCAGGTGTGTGTGTCACTGCAGCCCTCAGTCAGGACTTGACCCCCCCTCCCCCGCTGTGCCTGTGTTTGGTAGGTGGAGAATGAGTATGGCAGCTACTTCAAATGTGACTACAACTACATGCGCCACCTTTTGAAGCTGTTCCGGTTTCACCTGGGCGACGAGGTGGTGCTCTTCACCACGGACGGCGCTGGGGTCAACTACCTGAAGTGTGGCGCGTTGCAGAACCTCTACGCCACGGTTGACTTTGGGCCTGGTAGGTGTCAGGTGTCTGGTTCAGGTGCTTAAAGGTTCAGCTGTTCATTTGTGAAAATCAGCTCATGTTTCACCCGTTACATGCTTTTATTGTGAAGCTGCAGCTGTAGGAAATGCTCATTTAGCAGTAACTTAATACAGCGTTTATTCCAGGATGTCCAGACTGGCGCCCAGTTTGTGACACTGTGAATGATGTTGGTACTTTAAAGTATGACTCCTTTGTTGTGACTCCGTCAGGTGGAAATGTGACCGCTGCCTTCGAGGCGCAGAGACACGCTGAACCTCGTGGACCTTTGGTAAGTGTTTCCCTCCGTCCGTCATTTAAAAGCACACTGGTTCATTCTCACAGGGCCTCCTCGTTCGTTCCCAGGTGAACTCTGAATTCTACACCGGCTGGTTGGACCACTGGGGCTCCCGTCACTCCGTCGTGTCGTCTGCCACTGTGGCCAAATCCCTCAACGAGATCCTGGCCATGGGAGCCAACGTCAACCTGTGAGTTCAGATCAGACACACTGATGGATGAAGACACAGGAAGTCAACGCTAGGCTAACGCCAGAGATGTAGACAAGTTGTTATGATGTCAGCATCTCAGCTTCACGTCTCTCCTCACAGGTACATGTTCATCGGAGGAACAAACTTTGGATACTGGAACGGTGAGGGGCATGCTGGTTTATGAGGCCGTTTAATTATTCGGGTCTTTTCTTGACCCTCTGATCACCTGTCGATCCCTCAGGTGCTAACTCTCCCTACGCCGCACAGCCCACCAGCTACGACTACGACGCGCCGCTGACGGAGGCAGGAGACCTCACAGAGAAGTACTTTGCCATTCGAGAGGTGATCAGAATGGTGAGAAGGTTCGCTTTGAAATGTCACTGCAGCTGTGTTTTGTAGTTTATGACATCTGGAGGAACTGATCCATCTTTTCACATCAGTACCGAAACGTACCCGAGGGGCCGATACCACCGACGACTCCTAAGTACGCATACGGGACCGTGGTGATGACGATGGTTCGTACACTTCACTCCTGTCTCTGTTTGAAGCTTAAAAGCAACTTGTTTTTGATTTACAACCCAGATTCCAGAGCAGTTCTCGTCTGGAAACTGTTGTATTATTGTGAATCTGATGCAGCGACACGTTTCACAGACTGTGAAAGATGTGGAACGCTCCAAAAACACCTGTTTGGATCAATCCACAGGTAAACAGGCTGATTGGTAACAGGTGAGAGGATCATGATTGGGTATGAAAGGGGCATCCTGGAAAGGCTCAGTCGTTCATAGAGGGTGGAGCGAGGTTCACCACTTTGTGAGTGGATGAAGGAGATGAACACATGAAGCTGATTTGATTATTGATGATTGATTGTGGCTTTATTTCATGCAGCGTTCAGACTTTTGGAATCCGGGTTGTTAAACGTGAAGAACTAACAGTGAATTAATGCTCCTCCTGCAGCTCCAGACGGTGACAGATGCTTTGGAAAACCTGTCGTTCGGCCCCATGAGAAGCTCGTATCCTCAGACTTTCACCGAGCTGAAGCAGGTTTGTTTTTTTTGGTTTTTGGTTTTTTTCGTCAGATGATTGATTTTGGCTTCTTTAGCTGTTGTTGTATCTGTGTCTGTGTCCTGCAGGCCTTCGGTTATGTCCTCTACAGGACGACTCTGCCTGTTAACTGCACCACGCCGACTCCTCTGTCATCGCCGCTGAACGGCGTCCACGACAGGGCGTACGTGTCGGTGGACGGGGTGAGTCGGATTGTTCCTTATTGGGTGTCACATGTTGTCAGTGTGTCTGTGGCTGAAACCCGGGCATCGTATCCACGTTGGTGTGTGAAGCCTGACCTTCTTCTTCAGGTGTCTGTCGGGGTTCTTGAAAGGAACATCGCCTTAACGGTGAATGTGACGGGGGCGGCCGGCAGCCGGCTGGACATCCTGGTGGAGAACATGGGCCGAGTCAACTACGGAAAAGGCATCAACGACTTCAAGGTTTTTCTCAGCTTCATTTTAAACTTCCCTGGAGGTCAGATGCAGAAATGAAGTGTTCTGTGATGTAAAGCTTGTCTCCCTCCAGCTGATCGCTCGCCTCGTTGACTCTGCTGCTTTCTGCAGGGTCTGGTGTCCAGCCTGACTCTGGGCGCAGACACGCTGCAGGACTGGACCATGTTCAGCCTCCGTATCGATGACGCGGTCCGTCTGGGCCTTCTGGACGAAACCAGACCATCAGTCCCTCCTCAGCCTGCGGCGTTCTCCCTTCCAGCCTTCTACCAGGGAAGCTTCATGATTCCTGACGGCATCCCAGACCTCCCCCAGGACACCTTCATCAGTCTGCCCCAGTGGAAGAAGGCATGTCACCGCTCAGGACGTTTCATTAGAGCTGAGGCCTTTTTACCCTTTAAAGTGTCCGTGCACTGTGTGAGCGGATCAGGACAACAGCCTCGTCCTGGTAAAACAACCAAAGAGCAAAAAGAAACAATTGACAAACATCAAGAAGAAGAAAAAACAGAATACGAAGTTCATAAAAATATCAGGAAAACTCATCTCTGATCAAATAATCAGCTCAAAATTCTTCCAAATCGCTCGTTTTAGACAAACGTCCTGCAGTTCTTCAGTTCACTGTTTTGAATATAATCCAAAAAATTATTGAGTCAGATTATCAGTTCACTCAAAGATAGGAAGGGGGAAACGTTTTTAAAGGCCTAATAATCAATGAAGAGTTTGACCAGATGAGAAACAAACGTTTGTGTTTGACTCAACAGACCAAAACTGAAAATATCAGCTTGATTTAATTCGATTTGATTTTTTCAATGAAAACAAATAATTAAATAAGTAAATAAAGTGTTTTTTCTTTCAGGGTCAAGTTTGGATCAACGGCTTCAACGTGGGACGTTACTGGCCGGCCCGCGGCCCTCAGCTGACGCTCTTCGTCCCCGCCAGCATCCTCAGCACGGCCGCTCCCAACAACGTGACGGTGCTGGAGCTGGAGGAGGCCCCCTGCAGCTCGGGGCCGTGCAGGGTGGAGTTCACCGCCTCCCCCATCCTGAACGCAACAGTCCAGTCTGACCACCGGCAGCGCGGGAGGCTCTTCGCTAAAGATGATTTGTTGTGATGAGGAGGGAACACTTTGAGTTTAAGAAGCTGTGACTGAAGGTTCATCTGAGGCGTCACATCAATGATCCAGTGTGCATTTCTGGAAAGTGGTGAAATTTTCAGCCAAATGTTTGAGGCCGTCTCTACCTCACTGACTTTCATTCAAGGCCTTTTTTTTGTCTTCGCAAAGGGATTACCGTCAACACAAGCACTGCCAAACATCACAGCAGCCTTTACTTCAGAGAGCCTTTTGTGACAAACACGTCTGGGAAATACTTCAAGTATGATCAAACTACTACAGATATGTTTTGGGGCTGCTGATATGAAGCTTATGTTGCTTTTGCTTTTTGCACTCTGAACCCATCTGACTTAATACTTGTAAAGCATTTTAAAATAAAGAGTATGATTTTATTTTACTCCATCAGCTTTCTTACTGTATGAAGGGATGTGTGTTAGACAAACGGGAGTATTACTAGAAGACAGACAGAATATTTAAATTTGTTCTTGTAAACAACTGTGGCCAGGATTGGTACTGAGCAGTACATTTTACAGTTGAGAAACAAACTTGTCAAAGCTCTCTGGAGGGCAAACTATGCAGTATAACATATCTTTGGCATTTGTGCACTGCAGTATTTATCAGATACTAATATTTCTGATATCAGCCATTTTAATCCGCTCTGCTCCAATAGGTAAATAGATATTCAGTCAGGCTGGAATTTAGGATTTTAATACAAAGACAATAATCTTTATTAAACAGGATTACGGTCCCGGGTTTGGCACGTAGTCCACACTCCGAAGCACAAGGTGGCGATAGTGAGCTTAACAGGCTGGACGCCAACTGTCGTTAAAAACCAGGAAGAAGAAGAAAAACCGTACTCGTAGAAGAAGAGGGCGGAAGCCTACTGGAAATTTAACGTACAGAAGAAATAATGCTAATAATTGGAAGTTTTGTCCAGCGATGAGGTAATAAAAACGCCTTGAGTCGAATATTTAAAGTTTAGTCGTCAGTTAAATGTGTCGGTAGTCAAGCAGCAGATGTAACATGCTATAATTAGCCTTAGCTAGTTAGCAGGATGCTTACTGTGCTGCTCCGCTGAGGAAGCCGCTTTTGTTGTTAGCTGTAAGAAACTGTTAGCTGTAACGTTCCGAACAAGCTAACAGCACATTCCTGTCATACTGTTAAACAACCATGGAAACGGGATGTAACAAAGCACCGAACACCTGAAATTAGCTCAACATAACCTGTGTGTTTCTTTAACTCTTCGGCAGGTGGTGAACTCGGTGGTTATTGGGGAATTTGCTCAAAATGCAGCACAGTAGTAATATGACTGAGTAGAGTACAATATTTGTAGTCATAGTAACTGACAGCGGATAACTAACATGCCGTGGTGCCTAAAAAACAAGTGGAAATATCACCTTTAAGCTTACACCCCGGGCTCCATCGCACAGTGAAAGCCAAACTCCATTTCTATTTTAATCAGATATCAGTTTCTCCTTGTAGACACGGGCTGTAAGACGAGCCGTGCTCGTTGACACCATGGTAGACAACCGCTACGCCACAGCTCTGGTCATCGGCTCGGTGTTGAGCCTGCTGGCCACCGTGTACCTGTCTGTGGCCGTGGGGACTCAGCACTGGTACCAGTACAGCAGCCCAGCAGGGAAACGAGAGGGGAGCAACGCCTCCGAGCTCAGAGAGGACTTCGTCAATGGAGAGTTTGATGAGAAGACCTACAGTGACACCATGTTCCGGCTGAACGGCACCCTGGGTCTGTGGTGGAGGTGCATCCTGGTCCCCGGCCGCTCTCATTGGTTCAAGGAGCCAGGTATGACTACCTGTGCAAAATACTACATCTCTACGGCTTCTGCAGTATCTCTGCATTGTGTTAGTGAATCAGTTCCAAATGATAAAATCTCTGATGGAGGCCGAACGTCTGCTGTCTCATTGTGAGCTCCGGTCTCTGAGTTTGTGTCCTCTGTTTGTGACTTCAGATCCGAAGATGGAGACGCAGTGTGTGAGCTTCACTCTTCCTCAGCAGTTCAGTCCAAAGTATAAATCCCCCGGAAACCAGAACAGCGATGAAGACCTGCTGAGAACATGTGAGTCCACCCTGTTCCCCCGATGTCTGCACGTTACCAGAGGTTGTGTTTCTGATGCTGCTTCCTTCCAGTTAAACCCAGTTTCACCAGACCTGAAGGCCACAGTCTGTGAAAGCTGTGACAGCGCCATGTATCAGTGTTCGAGGCCATTACGCTATTTTAGATATTCAAAACATTGAAATTTGGAATATTTCAAGTCTGTATTTTTGCTGCAAGACTTCATGACTCTAACATGTCTGATCCAGTTTCTTTGAGGAGAGAATTTCAGGCACTAACATGAAGCGTCCTCCTTTAAGCTTATTGGCTTAGACTTTTTTGTGTCAGGAGGAGTTTACCCTCCAATAAAAGCCTCCTCACCTTAAATTGACGTCTAAATAATGACCTTCGTGCCCCTGTCGCTGGCTGAAGGTGCACCTGCCATCTTTGAACCTGAGACCTTGTGTTTGTGTGGAGATTTAAAGGTTTTTTTGTGGTGGTCTCTCTTTGTGCAGACCTGTGGAGGTGCCAGTTCCTCCTGCCTTTGGTGTCTCTGGCCTTGGTGTTCCTCAGCGGCCTCGTTGGAGTCTGCGCCTGCCTGTGCCGCAGCTTCACCCCCACCTTGGGTGTGGGGGTGCTCCATCTACTTGCAGGTGAGAGAAATGCACACAGGAAAAAGAGAACAGAAGAAATGACAAAGCATCTGTGATGATGGCCATCGGCTTCTGAAGGGAGATTGGATTGAAGTTTAACGTCAGTTAAATCACATCCACTGATATTAAAGCACATGTTCAACAAGCGCTGCATCATTTGAGGCGCGTCAGCTGATGCCAGTGACACGCTGCAAACAAATGTATAAAATCATTAGATGTTTTGGAGCGATGATCTGTGATGATGATGGGAAAAGGGACGTCCTCGATGACGCTGGCGTGTGAGCTTACAGAGGAAATAAGTGTTTGTATGCTCGACTTGAGCCACTGGCGCCGTTTGGACTGAACACATGTCCAGGTGGTGATTATGGAACATAAAACTAACATCAGCTGACGGTGCAGAGTGTGGCCTTCGTCTTCTGAGGTGAGTTCTTCCTCACCTGACTGTGACTAATTGAACTGAATCCCAGACGTGTCAAACGGATTTCTTTTGCTTACAGTAATTATTGTGAAGCAAACGTTGACTGTAGTGACGGTTTGAACAGCTGTCTCATTGCTATGTGACACACACACACACACACACACACACACACACACACACACACACACACACACACATACATACACACACACACACACACACACACACACACACACACACACACACACACACACATATGCAATCTTTTCTTCAGGTTAAGGTTAAAAATTTCTCTGATCTTTGCAGAGCTGCTCTTTATTTCAGTGCCTCTGCTATAATATTCTGCATAAACAAAATCCTGATTGTGGTACATACTGAAAACATTTATACCTTCAGCTGCTGGTTGAACTAAATCTGTGGTTGTTGCAACTCTGCACATCCCCAGTCGTGTTATCCTGCTGTTTGTGGCGTTCTTCCTTCACGTCTCACGTCTCTCGTCAGGTCTTTGCTCTCTGGGCACCGTCTGCTGCTTCCTGGCCGGCGTGGATTTGCTCCACCAGTATTCTCCACCGCCGGAGGGGGTGGAGGGTTCGCTGGGATGGTCCCTCTACCTCGCCCTCATCTCCTTCCCTCTCCAGATGATGGCAGCTGCCTTGTTCCTGTGGGCGGCCAGGAGTCACCGCAAAAACTACACCCGCATGACAGCTTACAGAGTCGCCTGAGAGAGAGAGACTGCTGCGACAGCTGACCTCGAAAACACAACAACATGATATCACAGGAATAAACTACACCAGTCTGCAGCTAATCATCATAAGTGCTCATAAACAGGCGTTAATACCTTTGAGTTATTTCATCTTTGTGTTTGTAGCATCTCTAACCAGCATGTTCTTTATGTTCACTGTATGATTTCCTGTGTCTGGTGTTGCTGTGGTGGCGTGCGTACTTCAATGCCTTTGTTTCAGTTGCCATCGCTTCTAAAGCTGCTCACCACTTTGCCCTTAAATCAGTTAGAGATTACAGACGTGCACAGTCACAAATGTCCCACCTGCACTTCTCTACGCTGGGGATGTTTCTCTATCAGATATCACTCAAGCAGTTTTTTTTATTATCATTTTGAGGTCGTTTGGTTTTATTTCCGTGTATTATCTTAAATATCAAGCCTTTGCTGTGCATGCCTTTTTAAGATGACATTTCTGTCCTCTGTGGTAATTGTTGGTTTCAGTCTGTGGTATGTGTCGACTAAATGTCAGAAAATGTCACTCAAAAAAGAGAAGATGTAACCACTCCTCCTGCCGTCACTCCTGTTATAGATCTGATTTTTATCGGTGCCGTTCATTTGAATGTTAAAGAAAAACTCATTTGATTTGATGCCACTGGAGCAAACCTGTGACGTCTTCAGAACATTTTTAAATTTAGATGTTTAACTCCAAATTATTCTATTTCCACTTCACATTTGTACCAGTGAAGTTTCACTGTAAGATACTTGAAATGTTTTTCTAATCCGTGTTGCCATCAGCTCCTTCAGAGGTCAGTTCAGTCAGTTAATTGACTGGTCTGACAGCCAAATACAGGTTTGTCCATCAGAAAGCCTTTAAAATGTTTGTTGGTGATACTACAAAGATATTTTGAATAACAATTGAATTTGCAGTTGAAAACTCTCATGAATCTGCGTCTTTACACTTAACATTTGTGTGCAAAGTGAGTTTTTTGTGTCTGTGTCAAATTCCAAATTGACTCATTTCGTAGCAGCAAAAATCAGATTGTGATGTTTTCATGTCACAACGTTTTGTTACTCGTCTGATGCGTTAAACTCTGGCTTTTGTAAATATTCTCATGTGTTCTGAAGCACACTGACTGTTTCTGTATCAATAAATTTGACATTTGCCTACTTCTATGGTTTGTGTGATCCTGTGCGGTAGAGCCATGAGATGCTTTGGTATTAGCCACATTAGCGGGGTGGCTTGAGGGATAGCGGAGTAACACTTTGGTTTATGATCAAAACCTGCAAACTAATGACATTACCATCAACCTCAGCTGTGCTTTGTGTTCAGTGCTAACTAGCAAACATTAGCATGCTAACCTGCTCAAATAAATGGGTGAACTTTCTAAATTTCAAAGCTGCTAAAGATCAGCATGTGAGTGCCTCATTGTACTTTGTGCACAGTGCTAACTGGCAGATATTAGCATGCTAATCAACATGCTAAACATCAGCGTGTTAGCATTGCCATCATGAGCTTATGTCAGCGTGCTTCAGCTGTACTGTGTGTTCACTGGTAACCTCTAAACTTTAGCATGCTAACCTGCTCAACTAAGTTGGTGAACATGGTACATTTTAAAGCTGCTAAACATAAACATGTTAGCATCACCATCATGAACACATGCTAGTGTGCTGATGTTAGCATGTAGCTTAAAGCACTGCAGTGCATGGCAACGTGACAGCCTGATAACTGTCTATATATATATATATATATATATAGCTGTATATATGCTAAATAGCTCATAGCTAGCAAGGCAGCATTGCTCAGGAATAATCAGTCACATTCGTCATACAGCTTTATTCAGTTAATATCTCTGTACAACTGCAATTTTTGTGTCTTTTGGTCATTTCAGTACATGATGGAATAATGTTTAACTGATCATCAATCAATCAGTTTTAATCATCTCCACCATAACGAGGACAATGGGAAGATATCACTCATTTTAAACAACCAGTTAACCAACTAAATTAAGGCTTTTCATACCTCTTGTCACCTGTCTCTGCATAAACCAGTTATGAACATTTCATCCATTGTTTCTTTAGCAACTGAGCAGTTCTTCAAATCACGTGGAAATTATAGAGAATTTATTATAGAGTCAATTCAACACACATCTGATGTGAACCATGTTTCCATTTATTCAAACATGGGTTTTACATTATTGCCACAGTGCAAATGTTAGGTCTTGCTAGGGGTGGAGGATCATAACTCCAGCACCTGTGCAGTATCATTCTGGTAGAAAAACAACACTAGTGTTACACCTGAGCCTCCTGTTGAGCCGCACAGAGGCAGGGCTGTTGCATTTCCACACAATATAAGGAGGTAATCATGTTATCGTGTCATTCATTGCATACCTTTGTGCATTTGCTCATTAGAGATGATTTGAACGTGATTGTCGATGTAGCGCACGCATTTTTCCTGTGATTATAAATCTTTCATACAGTATATCTTGGTCTCGTTCTGTCTCTGTACTCTTAGTCCTTCTTCACACTAATGGACGGGAAGGTCACGGTGATCTTCTTGGCTAAATGGAAAGCAATCTTCTTCTCATAGTAGGCACATTCATTTACAAAGAAAGGGAAGAGTTCTTCGCCCTTGTGTCTCACTGTCTCGCTGGAAAATGTCAGGAAAGTGGGGTCGCCTGGTCGGAGAAGCTTGAAGTCATTATCCTGGAGGAAGACAGATAAATGGGAACAGGTGGGTCATTATGCACCAGGGCAAGTTTTTGAATGCAAATATGGAGTTTATTGCTTGCCTTATTTTCCCAAATCGGGCTCCTTGATTTGTGGATTCATGCATGTCGTGAACGGGGAAATTAGCTAAGTTTTAATATGGGGGTCTATGGGGATTGACTCAATTCAGTGCAGTTTTTGGCTCTTCTGTACTGGCTTCATTCAGTCCTGGAGGTTACTGCTTACATATCATCACCTTCTTAAGTTGACGTGGGAACAATTGCTAACAGTTACATAGCAACAGTAACATTAATTTCCTGTCATGTTTCCGTCCATCTGGTAGACGTAAGTCCAATATTCTCTGTCTTTCAGCTCTGTTTTTGGTCTCTACCACCTCCTAGGTGAAAAACTTGTCTCTTTAGCCTCTAAATGCTCCACTATGTTCACCAGCTATGTCGTTGTTTTGTCGTTTGACACGTTATCGTAAAGACATTGATTTTAGCCGCTTTAACTGACGATGTGTGCATGCGTCCCTCCCAGACATCCTCTACCTGCAGCTCGGGGTGTATGGCAGCAGTAATCTCATTGGTTGCAGGATCCCTTGGGTAGTCTACACTCTTCACCAGCGAGTATACTTCCACTTCACCTCCATCAAAAGTCCTTCCTGTTGGCAAAGCACAGTCTGAGGAGTAGTGTTTGTGCACTCAAGGAGGCACGCAGCTACAGAGGTTATTTAAGTTTAATCAAATAGTAAAAGTATTTGATCACTTGTCCCTTGTGGCATCTTGCCATGCAGATAGCTGTGGTTTGATTTTGCCAGTTTTTGACATATCTGCTTTCCAGAGTAGAGACGCTAATCTCAGAGGCAGATCAAACCTGAGCAAATAAAACCTAAACTATCTCTGTGGCTCCATATCACAGGAGATAAGATATTCATATATAAGATATAAAACTCCTCAAAACAGTGTTACAAAGTGCACAAAAGACTATTAAATGCAAAAAACGTTAAAATACAGGAACAAACGGGTCAAGAAGCATCATTCTGAGATGAGAACATTTGACATTTTCTGATCTGGTCCTCAGAGGGAGGCTGTTCTATCATCTACAACCCAGAACAGCAAAACCTCCAGTCCTGAGCTTCAAGTACGATAACATCTCATTTTTTTTAGCACAGGTGATCTGACCCTTTATCTTCCAGCAGATGTTTTCTTACCAGAGTTGAATCCCTGAAGCCATTCTATTGTGAGGTCCACTGCCTGCTTCACCGTGTTAAAGATGTCAGCTCTGAGCACACCGTTGGGTTGGGGGCCGACTTCTATGGCTGTAGAGATCAAGAGGAACTCTTCCAGCATCTTTACTGAATCAGTTCAGTTATTCAAAAAAAACCTCTTTACAGTTACACTTACAGAAGCCATGTTTGCCCACTGACTCGAGGGAATAAGCGTCAGGAGGGGGAATATCCAGCTGGATTGCTCTCACAGCCATGGGGGCCATTCTGCTCTGAAAGCCAAATTAGTCGACTTTTACAGCTGTGCGAGCTTCAGTTCAGCCCTTTGACGTACGATACACACACAGCTTTCCATTTAGATTCAGGGTTTTATTGGTCAAAATAACATGAAGAAGAAACAACACATACGAGGCAGTAATGATGGAATACCAAGCAAAGACCGGTCGGTCAGTTCAACAAAATAAACATTATTTCATCATGAAATTTTGCGCCGACATTTGTGGTCCCCAGAGGATGAATCACGATCACTTTGGTGACCCACTGGCTTTTCCTTTAGCGCCACCATCAGGTCACACTTTCCATTTTGTAAAATAGTGTATGACTGAATACACCTAACTAACCTCAGCGTTAGTATCAAATGTTAGCATGCTAACATGCTAAGCTAAGATGGTGAGCATGGTGTTATACCTGCGCAACAATAGCATTGTAAATATAAACGTGTTAGTGTGCCGATGTTAGCATTTAGCTCAAAGCAGCGCTGTGCAGGTTCATGTAGCTGTTAGTTGGCTGCAGACTTAACTGTAAAGTATAATGTTCAGAACAATTCTTTAAACAAAAAGCTTTAAGAAAACTTTATGGAAACTTTATGGATTCTCCTGATGCATGTTTTCTGGATCACTTTATAACTAATAACTACGATGTTTTTTGTGTTGCATGCAAACAAAATGCAAATCAAATTCAACACATTTAAAGCTGAACACCTGCAGTTTCAGCTCTTTCTGCTCTGCATTTGTTGTGATAACTCTTCGGCATCGTTAAAGTCAAAGTCAGTGAAATCAATTTCTATCCTTTAAACATTATTCTGGATGTCTGCGCGAAGCTCTCACCTGTATGTATTTGAAGATGTGCAGGGTGACCCAGTCTAAGGAGTAGAGGATGAGGCACAGGCCCATGTTGGCCGTGGTGTTGTGCAGGTCGCAGAGCAGGTCCACGGCCTCTGGGCTTCCTTTGGGCCCGAGCTGAGCGTTCAGCTCGCGGGCTCTTCTTTGCTCGTAGGGCGTGGAGTCTGTTAGGGGGGCGCTGGAAGCCAGAAGACACAATCAGGAGTTTGTCTGCTGTTATCCACTTTCATTTCACTTTTCTTTTTCAGCTTACCTCAGCAGGGCTTTCGTGAAACAGCGGTTGAGGTCTGTGTCTATGTATCTCCTGCAGGCATCCACAGCCCGAGGACTGGACAGGACGGGGGTTATAGAGACGGATCCAGCCTGATCTGTCTTCTGTTTCTGCATTTCTCTCACCATGTACACCCCCGTCATCTCATTCCCATGGGTGCCGCCACAAACGGCCATACGGGATAGAGGCGGGAAAGAGACGTGCTCCATCTGTTGGCCGATAGAAACAGGTTGTTGGATAAATGTCTCCCTCCTCTGTCTGCTGTTTAAAAGCTACGGTAAACATTCCTGAAGTCTGTCAAACCCAGTTTAATGTAAACATGTGATGGATCAACCAGACAGACGAGAGAAACCTGCGACTGTGGTGAAATCAGCCTCAGCCTCTAAGAAACACAACGCAGGACGACAGACAGTGAGTCATTTACTTCAATGAGTGACTGACCGTCTGTGTCACATCACAGGAGATCCCAGCAGACGTGTTGCCTGCTAAATAAACACCGCACGCAGATCTACAATCATTAGCCTTGAGGCTGTTAAACAGTGTTTTCGTGGCGTAATTCTGTGAATGATTGAACAGACGACTTCCTGAGCACAACAAACTGTAGTTGACTATTGACTGAACCGTCCTGCCTGCTGTCAGTCGGCAGGTTCAGTCAGTGAAGCGCGGGGCGTCGACTCTGGAAACATGTTTGGCCTCAGGCGGTTTAACTCAAGGAAACACGCAGATAACCCGACCTTAGCTGTTTGTGGTGGATGTCATGTTGTAGTATTCAGAGGATAATCACTGACAGCGATGAAGGTCTTCCATTTTGTTCCAACTCTCCTTTAAAAGCTGCTGCTGCTGCTGCTGCTGTTGCTGCGTAATGACTTTATTTTGAACTCCTCTGTGACACATTAGTGCTAATGTGCAGTACAGTTACTGCAGTTACTGTACTGCATTCATGTAGAAAAACTCATTTTACTGCTCAGATATTTCTCTCGGTCAGGATTTAAAGGACTTTTATGATATTTGAGTGTTATCATCTGCATTCAGTTTATAATTCTGTTGTGACTTTAGTAGAGGGACCTCAGACCTACAGCAGAAACAGGTCAAATAATCAGAATGCGATCATATGTTTGTATAAGCTGATTTATTATCTCTTCTCCAGGATTTAGCTGATGAGTTTTGATGACTTCTAATCTGTTTTAGCACACAGATGCATCCCGATCAAAGCTTGTGACCTTTAAAGAGGTATGAAGAGTTTTGGTGTCTTCTCTCCTCCAGACTTTTACAGTTTAGGCTCTGAAAAGTTCAGAAATATGAGACAGAGTTCTGAAAATGGTTTCTGTGTTTAATCAGAAAGCAGTGAGGAGAGATCAGAACTGAATGGTCTCGTTTCATAGTTTCAGTCTGGCTCTTCAAACCCTGCTCAGCCTCCTGAGGTCGACACTAAAGCCACAGGAGATCTCACATCTGCTCTCAGGCCCCAGCTGACGCAGGACACTCAGACAGTGCCCTCATAAACGCTTATCTATCAATGTTTATCTAAAACTCCTTACAGCCACAGGGTTCGACACATAGTTTGCATGTTTCACCTTTTAAACATGACGATCTAATATGAAGAGCTGTCGCTCCGACAGTGAGCAGGGATGTTGTGTGAGAGACTGAAAACGCCTTCAAAGACATTTCAGTCTTCAGATGTGCATCCGGCTACATTATAGTGTGCTATAAATCATTTATGAATGCCAAACACAGCCACTGAAAGTAGAGACGGTGAGCCATATGTTTACTAAGACGTTACACTTCTGATCAAATTATTACTTTCTGCTGCACAAGTTGATTTTTCTTTGCAGTAAAACAGGCACTGAAGAAGAGGAATGCCTTGTCGTGTCCTCATCAAAAGGCCATGCAAATGGGACATTTTGTAGTTTTCTGATGTTTGTGAGACTGTGCCAGATGCAGCAGGCTGCCTTCACAGAGACGATGAGCCGCGAAGTAATAAAAGTACAAATACGGATGAAGAAAATGGATCTGAAGAGAGAACTTTTCACCTCCAGCTGACTGTCCTGTTTGTTCGTCCTGCTTGTTCCACGGGAGCAAAGTGCAGCTCTGCACTGTTCGGGTTACATGATCAGCTCAGCAAAACATCAACGTGTGCATGAAAATATATGCAAGACACGGTGTTCTCAGCTGCAAGCCTTACCTTTCAATCAACACTTCAGCCTCGCTCGGCGCTCGCTGCACTCCAGCAACCTTTGAACTCAGGCGAAAGTCGTACCAGGGCAGTAACACAGTGTTACCTGCAGGCAAAGCAGTGCAGACACAAGCAGCAGCTACTTTCCAGTCAGAGCATTAACCGTTCACATGCAGGGCCGTGATCGAGGGCCGAGCCGAGCACAAACTGTCCACATACGGCACAGAATGCTTCCATTTACAGCCGGCCCCCTTCACTTCCTAGTATTTCTTCCTCCTTCCTGCGTCCCTCCTCTTTATGTTCTTCAGCTCAGATTTCAAGCAGTTACACATTTGTGATGTAACAGGAACTCGCTCTGTGCTGTTTGCTGTTGAACCAGCAGGAGCCGCTCTGAGGGCTGGGTGGGACAGTGAGGGGCTACGGCAGCAGCAACAACAGCTCGACTTCACCGATGGTGCTTCATAAAGCCTCGGCTGATAGAGATGACAGTATGGATGCATCCCACTCTACCTGTTGAACAGCTCTGTTTCATCTCAGAGAAGAAGAAACATTAACTTATTTAAAAACTTCGATTCTGTCTGTTGGATTTTGTTCCTCGCTTCGTGCTCGTGCAGCCTTCAGGGACCTTCAGGGACGAACTCTGGAGAAAACATGTGTTCCCTTCACGCTAAGCCTAAAACCGAACTTTCCGAGACCTTGATCAGCTTTAATTAGTCTTTGTTGCCGCTCACTGTTTGACTTCAGCTTCTCAGCTCAACATGTTTCAGAAACGTCAGCATGTTTTCACCTCATTACGTTAAAATGCTTCTCTCCTTCGTCTGCTATGAGTTCTCACCTTCAGATGTTCACTTTAATGAGCGTTGGAGGCGTGGAGGTGTAAAACTGTCTGATATTTCACATGAAAGTGAAGACCAATCCAAGAAAATTAATTTAGAGTTTTAAACAAGAACTGAGTTTCTTCTTCTTTTCTCTCCCATTAATCAACTTGCAACCCCTCAGATGCATCCCACTGAAGGGGCACCGAACCCCACTTTGGGAATGACTAATCTAGTGAATACAGAAATGTTGATTACCTCCCATCTCTCCCCTCTGCTCTCCTCCATCTCTCTCTCCTCAGCTCCTTTTAGACTTGTAATCCTGTGGGATCAGTCACTTGATCATAAGCTGCTTCCTCTCACTCGTTCTCTCCGCCGGTTCACTTCAGTTCAGTCAAACCCAACAAGCTTTCACAATGAACCAGAGGGACGGCAGAGGAGCCTTTTGACCTTTGACCTGTTGATGTCTAACCTTTAACTGAACATCAGAGCTGTGACAAACCTCACAGCCACAGACGCTTTAATGCAAAGCAGAGGTCGGTGTTTTATTTTGGAGGAGCATTCAGCTGCTGGTGTAAAGGCTGACAGACGAGGGAAAATGGCTTTTGTGCATCATGTTCCTCTAACTGAACTATAATTCTGTCCTCTGAGCTGAGCTCCTGGTGTACGGGCTGACTGTATGTGGAGACTTAATAATGGAAATCAATGTGTGTCTGTATTTATGGCTCAGACGTTAAAACATGAGCTCCAGGATCAGGTTAAGAGCGGTCAACGTGTAGAATAACAAACGTCAGGACTTAAAGCTGCTGCGTGCCGAGATGAGTGTGATGAATTATTCTAACAGCAGAGTTTTTAAAAAATGAGACATTAAAGGTCAAAGTTGAGTTTTTTCATTATGATGCTGCCACTGGGGGGCGCCAAAGAGGGGGGTTCAAAAATCTTTTCTTAAATCATTTGTTATTGTCATTTCATACGTGTTAATGTACGTTTGTAGTGCTGAACATTATCGGTGTCTCATGAGGACAAACAGGTTTTGTTTTTCTGAAAATATCCTTCATTCACGTGAGCTGAGTTTGATCATCTGATCAATGATCTGAAACGTTCGTCTGCTGTGAAGAATTTTCTGCTTTCGCTTTTGTGTTTTTTATTAAATGTACTAAATTGTCTGAAACTGTTCACAGCATGTTTCTATCAGTCATTTGAGCTCTTTTATTGGTGGGATGTGAGACAGCTGATTTATGTTAAAACCACCTGACTGTAAATCACCTCACATGGGAGCAGGAAGTGACATCACTGCCCTCCAGTGGTGGAAAATAGCAAAGTACATTTACTCAAATACACTTGATTTGTGCTTTACTTGGGTATTTCATGCTGTTTTCTAATTCGTGTTAATCTGACAGGTTTTGACTTTTCACTTTTTTGACAGCCCCTGTCAGCCACTTCCAGTTATTTGCTGTCCTCAGATCAGATGTCGTCCTGCTGCTGCTGCCTCCATTGTGATTAAATGATGCCTGAATTATTCAAATGAAATGGAGGAAATATAATTTGAATGCAGCTTTTGATATTATAAGCTGTTACTTAATACCTTGTGACCTTTTCAGGGAGGGGGTGGGGTGTGTTTGGAAGAGGTTTCGACGGTGACATTTGAGACAGGGAGCGGCCCAGAAGAGGTGGCCTCTGGGTAATGAGGTCTTGCTGAGAGGAAACAGACTTTTTGACCTTCTTGTGTGTGTGTGTGTGTGTGTGTGTGTGTGTGTGTGTGTGTGTGTGTGTGTGTGTGTGTGTGTGTGTGTGTTTCACAGCTTGTCTCTGTTTGTGTTTATGTGCTCTGAAGAAACTGACCCATCAACTCAGAATCAGCCCAGAAAACCTTTGGGGACGCCAAGATGTTAAAGCCAGACGTGACAGGACACGAGACAACACACAAAGCTCATACACAAAACACTCATACTGTAGGAACACACACTTTAAGCTAATTGACAGTGAGCAGGAGGACAAAAACACAAAGTGTGTATTTCAGCGTTTGAACAGCAGTCTGATGAGGCGTACGTGATGTTCAGCAGGCTGATCTTCACAGCGTGTCCACTAATATAAACTAATATAAAGCTTTTTTTTATTCCAGGAACAATCCGACCTTTGGTGACGCCTGTGGTTACTGGTTTCTAGGGCCAGCAAGACCATCATTCTGTGAGCAACCAGGACCTGACGGTGAAAGGAATTCGTTACCTGGCGGAGACGTTGGAGGTGTGCAGCCTGATTCCATCACTTCCTGCAGTGTTTCAAACTGGTCTGCCGTCAGAAAACGACCGTCGTCTTGTTTTGTAGATGCAGGTTTGTTGAAGGACGACAGGAAGTGAGAAACACTTCACATTTCCTGTCAGTGCTTCACAATAAAAGTAATCTCGTGTTTCACCGTTTACTGTTTTTCATTCGGAGCTGCAGCTGGAGGAAATGTTCCATTTGCTTTAACAGTAACTTAATTTTTACACTATTTGTGAAATTGCAAATGTATAAATATTGCAGCAGTTTCCTCGGGGGCTAAAGGCTCAGTCGCTGCTGTGTTGGGACAGATAGCGACTTCACAGACATTTATTTAAATGTTTTAAAGGGCTCAAAGTTTCTTCTTTGCTCAGTGTAAACATCTGATCATCTGTCACCTTTTGCATATTTTTCCTCTCATCTGTTGTGAGTCTGTTCAGTCTGCAGGGAGGAAACAGACTGTGTGAAACTTCAAAGATGGAACATGACGAGCTGCCTTTCAGTCAAATGTTCTCTACCTAAATGTTGCGTTCGCAGTCGTGTCGTCAGAAGACTTCATGGCCTTTACACTTAAATCTGTTTTGAGCTGGTGGTTGTATAATACAGTCCAGCCGACATACAGCTCTGGAGCTATAAGCTCTATTTGAATGGCACAGCCATTAAGGATTAAGAGTATCACACTCAAACAGCCCCCTGCCGTTGGAAGTCATGAGTGAGAGCAGCTGCAGTCACAGCCTGAACGTTCAGGAGGAGGAAACACACACCTGCTGATCTACTGCAGTTCAGACGAGGTGTTCCTCTGTTTGCTTCACTGATCTGACGCTTTAGCTACTGATCACTTTACAAATCAACACACAAAACAAATGACGAGCTCGTAAAATGTGTTCTCTTCTGAACTTCCTGGCAGAACAAGTACAGCTGAAACAGCTGATGAATCCGTTAGCTGACCGAGAGAAAATGTGTTATTTTTAGTAATTTTTCATGCAAAATGTAAAAATGTTGAGCTTTTTACTGTTGATTGGAAAAAAAAGACAGAGTGTAGGCGTCACTTTGAGCTCATTATTTATTAGTACTTTTACTGAAGTAAGGGACCCGAATATAACCCATAATGATTGCAGCACACAGTGAATGGAGTCTGCATGTGGCGCTCATATCAGCCTTCGATTATCTGATCAGGGATTGATCCAGGCTAAAACCTGATCAGCTCAATTCATCTGAGTTTATCCTCTGCTGCATGGGTGTGAGTACCCCCACTCTCTCCCCCCTCTCTCTCTGCTCCCCCTCCACACTCCCCTCTCCTCTCTTCCTACCCCTCTCCCTCTCTCCCCTCTCTCTATGCTCTCTCTCTCTCCTCTCTCCCTCTCCCCCTCTCTCCCCCCGACCCCCCCACCTCCCCCTCTCTCTGACCCCCCATCTCTCCCCTCTCTCCCTCTCTCCCCTCTCTGCTCTCTCTTCTCTCTCTCTCTCTCTGCTCTCTCTCGCTCTCTCTCCTCCCTCTCTCTCTTCTCTCTGCCCCCCACTCTCCCTCTCTCTATGCTCTCTCCCTCCCCCCCCTCTGCTCCCCCCTCAGCTCTCCCTCTCTCTCTTCTCTCTGCCCCCCCACTCTCCCACTCTCCCACTCTCCTCTCTTCCGCCCCCCTCTCCCTCTCTCTATGCTCTCTCCCTCTCCCCCCCTCTGCTCCCCCCTCAGCTCTCCCTCTCTCTCTTCTCTCTGCCCCCCCACTCTCCCACTCTCCTCTCTTCCGCCCCCTCTCCCTCTCTCTCTATGCTCTCTCTCCTCTCTCCCTCTCCCCCCCTCTGCTCCCCCCTCAGCTCTCCCTCTCTCCCTCCCCCCTCCCCCTCTCTCTGACCCCTCATTTCTCCTCTCTGCTCTCTCTCTCTCCTCCCTCTCTCTCTCTCTCTGCCCCCCCCCCCCCCCCGCGCGCCTGTTGCGCATCATGTGTGTCACTTTGCTCCGCAGCGGACCGCAGCAGATCCAGACTGCGGACTCTCATTGGAGGAATGGCCTCTGAACGCCATGAGTCCAACACAACCAGAAACCTGACCAACCAGTTCGTGCAGCCGGCGTGGCGCGTGGCGCTGTGGTCGGTGGCGTACAGCAGCGTGCTGGCGGTGGCGGTTTTCGGGAACTTGATCGTGATTTGGATCATTCTGGCGCACAAACGCATGAGAACCGTCACCAACTATTTCCTGCTGAACTTGGCTTTCTCGGATGTGTCCATGGCCGCGTTCAACACGCTCATCAACTTCGTGTACGCGGCCCACGGAGAGTGGTACTTTGGAGAAATCTACTGCAGGTTCCACAACTTCTTCCCGGTGACCGCCGTGTTCGCCAGCATCTACTCCATGAGCGCAATCGCCATCGACAGGTACACCTGATCACCTGGATTACCTTCCCAGATTATTTTATAATTTGAGATATTTTACAATAATTTGAATCAGTGAAATCAGAAATTTGACGAATCCAACATGAAATGAGTTGATTATTTAAGCCACGTTTCAACCGAAGATCCATCCACATTAGAAACAGAATGAACATAAAACAGAGACAGAAAACAACGCAGAATAAAACGTGAAAATAAGACGTGATAAAAACAGTGAAAATAAGATAGAAGGATGAAAATCAAGACAACACAGATGTAACAGAGATGTAAAATAAAACCACTGAATAATATTCATCTTAATATTCATTTTCTTATTTTTATCTTTATTTATTTCAACTGGATGTCTTTGTGGACAAAACAAGATGTTGAGGATGTAATTTTTGACCATTTTCTGATATTTTATAGACCAAACATCTAATAAATGAATCAGGTTAATCATCTTCAGGTTAATCGATGATGAAAATGTTTGTTGCAGCCCTGATAACACTGACCCCCATGTTTGTGTGTCAGGTTTGACAGCCAGTTAGCTCAGCCTGTGACCTCTGACCTGCAGGTACATGGCCATCATTCATCCTCTGAAGCCTCGTCTGTCAGCCAAAGCCACGGTGGGAGTCATCGTCTGTATCTGGACTCTGGCCGTGGTCCTGGCCTTCCCTCTCTGCTTCTTCTCCACCACCCGAGCTCTGCCCCGCCGGACCCTCTGCTACGTGGCCTGGCCCCGCATGGCCGACGACCCCTTCATGTGAGAGCACCGACGAACTTCAGGCTTCGTTATCGTTACCCTGATGAAGCTCCACCTCCTGTCTATCATTTACTCCAGATCTGTCAGGTTCACCCCCCCCATCCTGCTCCAGTCACACCAGTTAAAGCGTACTGGTGACGTGTTTCTCCACTTTGCAGGTATCATATCATAGTGACAGTCCTGGTCTACGTGCTGCCATTAGTGGTGATGGGCATCACTTACACCATCGTGGGGGTGAGTCTGTGGGGAGGGGAGATCCCCGGAGACTCATCTGATAACTATCACGGACAGCTCAGGGCTAAGAGGAAGGTAAGAACCACATTTATTTACACGTAACATTTACACTTTTTCTGTTGATTTAGTTTGTGTGTCTCTGAAGGGGAGGCACACAGGTGTGCTCATGGACAGATGAAAACTGGCAGATATGATTTTACATTTCTACTCACCTCGTCGAGTGTTAGTGTAATTAAACTCAGACAGATTTTATTTTGGTTCTTGCGGTTTTGGAGCCTTTTTTTTTTTTTCTTCTTTGTTTTTTGTTTCTGCTGTCACTTATTTTCTAATCTTAATATCTGGCCGGTTTGGGTTTTTTTTCTTGCGGTTTTGAATTGTTGTCTGGTTTGACTGTTTTTGTGTGGACCTCAGGGAGACTAACAGTCACTTTGTGGAAGCTAACGGGATCCAAATAAAGAATAAAGAACAGGAAAGCCCGGAGAGAGATGAAGGACTGAGGTTCAAGGCCCTTTGTTGGAAAGCAGCTGAGAATCTTTATTTGAGAAGTAAGAGAAAAGACAAATGTCAGTGGGCTAAATGTTGCACAGGCTTCCCTCTGCAGAGAATAAAGACAATAACAAGAACCCTGACCTGGAGAGGAAAGAAGCTCTGTTTCTGTTGTATCCTGACCTGCTGAAAGGAAAGACAAACGTTACCAGAGATCTCTGCAGGGAGGAGGAGGAACACCTTTCACTGACAACTAAAACAAACGCAAAGAGGTCTCTGCAGCGTGACCAAACACTGTGCAGACAGACGTGCACGTCAGCTCAGTGCTGTGAAGGAGCTCACACTTCACTGAAAGCACAAGCAGAGAAAACACATCTTAATTAGTACAAGTACACTTTATGTTGCCGTGCGTCATCTCATCTCTGTCTCTGTCTGTCTGAGCTGCAGCCCAGAAGAAAATAGCGTCCAGAGGCACTTGCTGGACCAGACTACCCAGTGTGCTTTGCAGCAGGGACACTGAGGGTTGGGTTAAACAGGGATTAAGCTCATCGCAGCTGTCATGACGAGCATCTATCACGCCAAGCCTGAGATTACAGCGAAAGAATATCGATGAGCGTCAGAAACACTGCAGGCTGTGTCTGACAGTGACAGCAGAGATTAGACCGTGACGATTCATTGATTCAGGGACGCTTCCTAAATCTGAAACAGCAACAGCCAAATCACACAATATCACTTTAATCTAATTCAAATGCATCATGTGAAGTGAGTGTAGAAAGCAATGACAAAATCCACAAAACTTTCAGGAACCTTAAAATAGATTTCATCACTTGACTTCAGGAATATTGTTTCGGGAGCTCAGACTCAGTCTCAGTGCACAGAGACAGAGGCAGAGACAGAGACAGAGGCAGAGACAGAGACAAAGGCAGAGACAGAGACACAGACAGAGACAGAGACAGAGGGAGAGGCAGAGACAAAGGCAGAGACAGAGACAGAGACAGAGGCAGAGACAGAGACAGAGACAGAGACAGAGACAAAGGCAGAGACAGAGACAGAGGCAGAGGCAGAGACAGAGACAAAGGCAGAGACAGAGACAAAGGCAGAGACAGAGACAGAGACAGAGACAAAGGCAGAGACAGAGACAGAGACAAAGGCAGAGACAGAGACAAAGGCAGAGACAGAGACAGAGACAGAGGCAGAGGCAGAGGCAGAGGCAGAGACAGAGACAAAGGCAGAGACAGAGACAGAGACAGAGACAAAGGCAGAGACAGAGACAGAGGCAGAGACAGAGGCAGAGGCAGAGACAGAGACAAAGGCAGAGACAGAGACAGAGACAGAGACAGAGACAGAGGGAGAGGCAGAGACAAAGGCAGAGACAGAGACAGAGACAGAGACAGAGACAGAGGGAGAGGCAGAGACAGAGGCAGAGACAAAGGCAGAGGCAGAGACAGAGGCAGAGACAAAGGCAGAGACAGAGACAGAGGCAGAGACAGAGGCAGAGGCAGAGACAGAGGCAGAGACAAAGGCAGAGACAGAGACAGAGGCAGAGACAAAGGCAGAGACAGAGACAGAGGCAGAGACAGAGGCAGAGGCAGAGACAAAGGCAGAGACAGAGACAGAGGCAGAGACAAAGGCAGAGACAGAGACAAAGGCAGAGACAGAGGCAGAGACAGAGACAGAGGCAGAGACAAAGGCAGAGACAGAGGCAGAGACAGAGACAAAGGCAGAGACAGAGACAAAGGCAGAGACAGAGGCAGAGACAGAGACAGAGGCAGAGACAAAGGCAGAGACAGAGGCAGAGACAGAGACAAAGGCAGAGACAGAGACAGAGGCAGAGACAGAGACAGAGGCAGAGGCAGAGACAGAGGCAGAGACAGAGGCAGAGGCAGAGACAGAGGCAGAGGCAGAGGCAGAGACAGAGACAGAGACAAAGGCAGAGACAGAGGCAGAGACAGAGGCAGAGACAGGTGCAGAGGCAGAGACAGAGACAGAGGCAGAGGCAGAGACAGAGGCAGAGACAGAGGCAGAGGCAGAGGCAGAGGCAGAGACAGAGGCAGAGGCAGAGACAGAGACAGAGACAAAGGCAGAGGCAGAGGCAGAGACAGAGACAGAGACAAAGGCAGAGACAGAGGCAGAGACAGAGGCAGAGGCAGAGACAGAGGCAGAGGCAGAGACAGAGACAGAGGCAGAGACAGAGACAGAGGCAGAGACAGGTGCAGGTCTGCCATTTACAGTCTTTAAGAGGCCTTTCTAGCAGAGAAGAAAGCTCATCAGAGCCTCAGATTGATGGCAGAATTGGGCTGTGAGAGGATTTCTAAATGTCAGGAAACAAAGCTACAAGACAATGTCGTGCTTGATTCAAAGGAGCCGGCTAACGAGACGCCACCTGGGCTGGAGATAAGAGGAAGTCGCCCTCATCTCATCCAGCAGCTGAGCTTCTGCCGCTGTATTAATAGCTGCCTGCGCCTTTCAACCCCCCCACAGCTGCACATTGTACCGCACCGCACTGATGAGGTCTCCGCTCCGTCCCACCTGACGCCTGCTGCGTCATCGCCGACCTTTCTCACCCTTCGTACGGCGGCCGCTCTGAACTCATTAAATGGAAATGCCATTGTGATCAGAGGGAAGGACAGCAGACAGCTTCAGGGACGGCGTGCGTGTGAAGAGCTGCTGTGGCTTCAGACTGTCCAAAGTCTGTCCACAGTGAGACGCTCCTCTTTCCTCCAGCTGAGGAGGGTGGACAGTTTTTCACCAATGAGGTGTTTGTGAGAAAAGATGAATTATTTAAAAATGCACCAATCAAAACGTGCGTGTGTTTTTGTCTGTGAATGAGTGAATCCTGGATGTTCATCACTCCAAATGAAAGACGTCTGCTGTGTAAATAAGCAGTTTTATTTAGATGCTGTGTTTCCAGCTTGTTATGCTTCTTACCCCAAAGTGGCAAAAACAAACCAATCAAACTCAGTTCCTGCAGCTTTACCTGTCCACTGGCTGGGCTGCACCGTGGTCACACCTGAGCTTGACAGCAACACAGGTGCAGTCTGCGGGTGTCTGACCTGTCTGCTGCGCCGCTGCCCTCTCCTTTCTCTTGCAGGTGGTGAAGATGATGATCATCGTAGTGGTGACCTTCGCCCTCTGCTGGCTGCCCTATCACATCTACTTCATCGTGACGGGTCTCAACAAGCGTCTGAGCAGGTGGAAGTACATCCAGCAGGTTTACCTGTCAGTGCTGTGGCTGGCCATGAGCTCCACCATGTACAACCCCATCATCTACTGCTGCCTCAACAGCAGGTGAGTACCAGTCAGTCACACATGTGGACACTGTACATGTACGCAGCAGCATCATGTCATCTGGGTGCAGGTTCCGGGCCGGCTTCAAGCAGGCTTTCCGCTGGTGTCCCTTCGTCCGGGTCTCCAGCTACGATGAGCTCGAGCTCCGAAACACGAGGCTTCGACCGGGTCACCAGAGCAGCATGTGCACCCTCTCCAGGGTCGACACCAGCATCCTCAGCAAGGACAAGAGCACTTGTTCCCGTGGAAACAGGTCAAGACTCAAGTCTGAGCACAACAACAAAGACAGTTGGTCGTCCTCGGTGGACACACTCCAGCCGAGCGCTCACTAGGGCTCTTTTTTTTTTTTTCTGCACATTATTTTGAGCTGAATGTCGATTGGACTGTTTTGTTCACTTTAGCTGATCAGTATCAGTGAACACTGATGGGTGGGGTAAACGCTTATGAATCTGGGCGTAGTGTTGATTTGCACACCAGGGGTTTCCAAAATGTGAGGGGGGTGGGAGAGAGGAACAGCAGCAGGAGTGACACACACACTGAGGCAGTTTGGTTAGTTCAACGGAGTCACAAGCAGGTTTATTTCTATAAAGAAAGACAAAAAACAAAATGTAAAAAAATCTAAAAAATATGCTCAATGAAAGAGCTGAGTGTAAACACTGAGCGGGGGAGGATCATCGACAGTACGAAGCATAAAGAGTGTTGAGATGTGTGTTACTGTAACACACTCTGAGGACGGGGGTCAGGGTCAGTGTCGATGAGGCCAGCAGCGTTTAGGAACAAACGGTCTTTGTGGTGTGACGTTCTGGTCCCGATGGACACCAGCAAGGGTCTCAGAGTTTGTGTCTGTGTTGTGAGGCGTCTTCTTGGCTGACCTCGGCGTCCTGGAGGCGTTCAGGTCCTGAGGACTGAGCTGACACACGTTTGTAGATTCAGTGTGGCTTCTGCATTGAGATGATGTTATTATGTTCAGTGTCCATCGAGAATAAACATTAATAAAGTCACGTCTGTTCATCTGTCTGTGCAGAGCAGACAAATACAGAATCAGGCCTGTTCCTTCACTTTAGCAAAAACAATAAAATCAAGTGGATTCTTGAATCTCAACCTGTTTATTAGATAATCACCAAATATCTTCATTGATTTGGAAAGTTCTTCTCACATCTTCATTTGTTTGTTTGTTTTTTTTTATTAAAAATGCTGCCATTCAGTTTGAGCATTTTTAACAAAGTGTGTAATCTTACATTTATTTTTTAATTTATTTATTGGTTTTTTTTTGTATTTAAAATGTAACTTTGTGAGCTTGTTTGTGTAAACAGACAAATGATTTGAGGCAAAATTCCAAAAATAGATGATTTCAGTCGGTCAGTGAGAGACGACTGATTCATGTACATACGTGTAGATTTTTAATGTTTCAGGAAAGTGTTGAGCATTTCAGTAACACAGTGGCCACAAACAGATGAAAGATGATGCATACGCGTTTATATTAAATCTTAATACTTTATGGAATCATTTGAAATCTGCTGATTCTGTGGTAAAACGTGGTTTTAGATGTCTGTACGACTGTATTATATTCACATATTTTGAATGTGCTTCTGACACATTTTTCATGTAGATGTAGATATATCTCCATCATTCATCGTTGGCTCCTGTCAAGACATACATCAACGGTTAATGAGTGGGTCTTTATTTTACTTTCAGCACTTCATCATGGACTAAATACTTTAAGCTGCTCAAGACATTTTGTAGATGCTGCTCTCTATATGCTAGTATATAACAGTAGTATAATAACAGTAGTATATGCATTTGTTGAAATACTGTGGTGACATATTTAATGGATCAGATGTTACTGAGTGGATCTCATCAACAGGAGTTGACAGTGACAGTGACATAAATGCTTCTGCTTGGATGTTTCCTGCATTTCATGACAGAATGTAAAATCACAAGTGCTTGTTTTAAATGTGCCGTTATAAAATGGACTTTTTGGACTGTTTTCATAGTTAGTATTTGCTTTTTGTATACAGTAAGTGTGTGCAGAGTGTGTGTTTTAATGTTTGGATATTTTGGTGCCGACTCAAACGCATATAAACACACATTATATACAGTGTTCATGGTGAATTTGTGTTGTACAGCCGTAATTCCAAAGAAGTTGGACGCTGTGTGAAATGTAATTAAAAACAGAATCAGTCATCAATAATCAAACTGTGTTCACTAACAGCAGCTTTCATGTGTTCATCTCCTTGATCCCCTCATGTGTTCACAAAGTGGTGAACCTCGCTCCATCCTCTATGATCGGCTTTCATACCCAATCATGATGCTCTCACCTGTTACCAATGAGCCTGTTTACCTGTGGAATGATCCAAACAGGTGTTTTTGGAGCGTTCCACATCTTTCATTTTTGTGCTTTCTTTGTGCTGTTAGCAGGTGATCACATTCTGTCTGACTGATGTTTCACACAGCGGTCCAGCTTTTTTGGGGTTGTGTTATGATGTGAAAATATAATAAAGGCTCACATTTCCTTTGTGTGTCATGAAGTGTTTTACTACACTTTATTTAAATGATGTACAGCACAGTGGTGCAGGCGTGGACCAATGACAGTCCACCATGAGACACTGACACACTGTTTGCCATCTTACTCCGAGTCTGATGAGACTGAACCCGTTTCATGCCAATGGGCCCTTAAATAACTCCAAAGCTGTCTGGTTTTGCATATATTCGTTTATTTCACTTGGATGGAAACAGAAAGATTAAATCAAGTCATTTTGGTTGTAGAGGCAGTCACACGCTCGACGCTGATGGATGCTGTGACTGAAGTCAATATCAGCCAGTGAGGTTGAAACATATTTACCGCCTAAAACGTGAACTATAGTTGAAGAGTTGGTTGAAAGCAGAGCAGGATACGGTCTGAATTTAACAACTTCAATGTTTCCAAACTGTTACTGTTGTAGGAAAAGATGCTCGTGGGTCAGAGCTGGAATGTACAAACAGGTGTGAAGAGTTTGAGCAGGTCCACCAGTTTATTTGGTTATGTTTGTCTGGAGCTCATGATATTATCCGGGAACTGGCCTTGTTTTAGGGCACCCTGCTGGCCTGGAGTTTCAGGTGCCAACCACAAACAGTATGTACTCACTTCCCCTCCCCCTGTCATCTCTCCTGTACACCGTTTAAAAAAAGCAGAAAAGTCCTCAAAAAAATGCTTTTAAAAATTACCGTATTTCAGAAATATTGCCATTAGAATACATTTTTGCTGATATGCGTAAAGAAAAGATGATTTTACTCTACCATTGAAAAAATGTGTTACAAGTCATTAAAAGTATATTTTAGCCAAAAGGTTGTTAATTGTTCCTCTGTGCTAACGAAGCAGCGTTCTGTGCTGTAAAAACTCTCAGAGACGCTCAAGTTTCTCAGCAGTTTAAGATAAAAAGAGATAAAGCTGCAAGCGCCAACGCAGACCACTGGGTGGAGCCATCAGCCGGAGACCTGGGGAGGTGGAGGAGACAGAGGGAGACGATTAGCATCAAAACACCTTGAAGGGCCTGAAAATCAGTTTCTGAATCAGCTGTTTTCTACGAGCAGCATGGTCCAAACAAGATTTCTGCTAACGTCAGAACAGCTTCGTTTGTTTCAGATGTTTTGTTTGTTTGTTTGTTTGTTTGTTTCTGTTCTTGTGGCTTTGAAGTGGGCGGAGCTCAGCTGGAAAAATATGATGTCACCTGCCTCTCAGCACCAATCAGGAACATTTGAATCATAGTCTGATTAAAGCTGGGGAGCTGCTTGCTAACGTTAGCATTGTCAATGAAATCTGATCGAGCACAAAAGGGCGTCACGTCCACTTTTTAAAATCCAGTTTTTGTCCTTTCATCCCGATCACTTTAACTCACTCATTCAATAAAAGACAAAAAACTGTGTCCTCTTAAGGTCCAACCACCAAAATCCAGATCCACAAGCAGCCCACACGTGGTTCAAGTTAGCGCTGGTGGATGTTCAAGACATGTTTCACGCAAAACTGGACATTTTTAACGGGACTTTGGACATTTTCCAGCCATGTTTGTGACAAAAAAACAGGTATTTTAAAGCAAAACACGTTTCCCTCACGCTGACCAAGAGGTTTCTGTGGCTAAACCTCACCAGTCGTTAACCACGGCCACAGCATACAACTGAAAACTGAGGCGCAAAGAAAGACATGAAAAGTTTCAACAAGTTTCATAGAGTCTTACCGTGAGAAAATGTAGCAGTTGTGCGTGCTGTTCACCTTTGAGTGTTGCAAAACGATGTAGGTGTATTCAGAATCAGAGTCATTTACTTCTTTTACGTCCATCACAGTGAACTCTTCAGCGGGCGATAGGAGCGCTGTGTCCTCGTCACTGCAAATGTTGTCTCCCAGGTTGACAAAGAAGCAAGAAGTGATATTAAAAACGACCCCCCCATACCAATCCTCCAGTTTCTGCAGCTCAGTGTAGCTTGAATAAGCCTGGAGGAAGTGTCCAAATCTCACTTTTGAGCCTTTTGTTGGTTTGCTTTGCAGTTCTGTATAAACATACATCATCTTGCACTTCTTTGGATACAGCAGAGTCATCGAATCCGTGAGCAGGAAGTGAAGAGACTTGAAACTGAAGTGATTTTCATAGGTGCTAACATTTCCGCCCTGTGTCCTCACGGCATCGTTGAAGGCCTGTATGAATTCTGCGTCCCCGTTGGCGTATGCCAGAAGAGCAGCAGCGTGTTCTTTGAGTCCTCCGGGGATCTGCCGTGAACACTGGCTGTTTCTGCTCCACGCTCTCTGGAATCCCTTGCTTTGGTTGAGCTCTTGTTTCAGCAGGCCTGAATGGATAACCTTCTCCAAAGCTTGTTGACGGCATCCTTTATAGATGTCGTCTACGGCATTGGGGGCCATGTCCAGCTGATTTTCTCTTGCAGTCACCTTTGAGCACAGGATTTCAAATATAGTCTCAAGAGAGGAGATTTTCTTTTCTAACATAACATCACAACAGGCTTTGAACAGCTATTTGTAAAAGAAGCAAGACTCACTTTGTCGTAGAGAGCTATGAAAATGATCGCAGCAAGAAGCAGCTTTCTTTTGTTCCACATTTTAAAGGTTTCCTCTTTTCTTCTACAGGAACCAATGGCTGAAACAGAAATCAAAGAGAAACTTCACAGACAAATCAAGAAGAAGTATCACAGAACCAAACTTCAACAAAAAGCTGTGAAGCTGCACACAGTCCTGGAATCATAGGATCATCTGGCTTCTCGCCCAAACACTTTGTTTAGACAAACCCTCAAACTGCAGCAATCTGTTCTCTTTCCTTGGAATACAGCAAAGATAAACATACACGATTAAACACTTGAAATCTCAAGATCTGAAACACTAAAAGGTACATACCTGAAGCGAGGAACATTTATTTCTGGGAGCAACTCAAAAAAAAAAATCACATCCATGCACATCAAGCTGCAGGGGTGTGATCACTGTCTGCAGACACTGTCGGTGGGAAGTGAAAAGCCTTATCTCGTCCAGAAACTCCTTTTCCCTTCCTGTGGAAGGAAATAACTTGGGAGCCCTGAAGTTCACTCATTTGTTCTGCTTGAGCTACTGAGTTACACAGAAAGCTCCTGCTGATCTTCTATTTTTCTGTTTATTGTGTGGATGCTGCTTCCAGCCAGGCCAGTTTTACATTAAAGGTTTGTAGCAGCACATTTGGGCTTTAACTTTATTCAGGCAATTCCTTTGATAATCCTTTTGTGCACCTAAACAGCTAGACTAGACACTACTTTGTTGCTGCTTGCAGCTAAACAGTGATGGAAAGAATGTATAAATGCTTTGCTCTGTGTAAAAGGAATGCACAATCTTTTAATAAGATCTTTAAAATGTGGTAAAAACAGACACTGAAGTGAAAATAACACTCCTCTTTGCACAAACCTGATGACTGTATGCTGTGTATAGTGTTGTTTTCCCTGGTGTTCCCCAGAGATGGGGGAGGTAATTCCTCTTCAGCACTGTTCCACCTCCTGACCTCTTCTCACTCCCTTCCTTCCTCGCTGGTACAGTCGAGTCCGCTGAGGCTCCAGTTTGAGTGGGAGTGGCAGGAGGAGTAAATTGACACGCTGTTCTCTTCAGATCCAAGCAGTGCCAGTCTGTAGCAGAAGGTCATAGACTGTGGAATCATTATACACATTTTTGGTGATTCTAATCAAGTACAGGTTGCACTATTTACTGTGTGTCGGCACATTTTAATAATATAGAAATATGGCATATATGTCCTTTTATATTTTGGTTTTAAAGGCAAGCACAGCAGCTGTTCTTGTAATTGCTGCCCATCCATATCCATAGTCATCCATTTCTAGTCTTATACTCAACATTCATAGTGAAAGGCTTTTATTTAAAAAAAAAAAAAAACGTAGCCGGAAATCTTAATGTGGTGCGCTTGATCCTGACACAGTTCGCTTTCACTGCCTCTGCTTGAAGCAGCTCCTCAGCTTTTTTTTTTTTTTAATTAAATTATTTAATCATTAGACTACATTGTGTGATATCTAATAAAAAGCTCCAGCTTGTGCAATTGGTACAGTTGAATTCCTCTTTATGACTCCGTTTTGTATTTTGAAGTCTACATTTGTGACCGGAAATACTGCTGTTTCCGGTTCCAGACGCGCGAAAACCAAAACAAACCGCTGTGACTGAAGTTTGTTTATGTTTCTGCCACAAACAGTTTTCGCGGACTGAGAGGAGACTGAGTGGATTATTAACACAAACACGTCGGCACCGAAACCGAGCTGCTGGACGGTTTTACCGCCGAACGTTAACTGACGGTGAGGTAAGGCCAACGTACCTTAGTAAGCTAATGTTAAAGTTATGCTAGCAGCTAGTGCTATTCAACGTTACGGTTAGCTACCTGCCAAAATTAGCTCTGACACGCGAGCGTGCAGTTGATTGGTCTTCAGCAGTACTTCCGTAAGTTAGTCAACAGTCTACAGCGGTGGAATAATCACATTCAACTACTTGAAAACGCAGTGAAATTGCTCATTATGTAAATCTTAAAGGTACTTTTACTAAGGTTCTGTACTTCTATATATTTATTTATCTACTGTGCGATCGTGCAAAACACTGTACTTAATTATTTTACCATAAGCAATAGTATTTTTTAAAACATTTTTTGTATAGAATGCATTTAAATGTATATAGTTGTTTTTTCTGCTGCCTGTAAGCTTAATTTCCCTGACGGGGGATTAATAAAGTCTTATTTTAGCTTATTTTATCGCATCTCAGCTTATCTTATTTCATGCGTCTGTCTAGCTTCTTATTTCACTCCAGGACAGAGGGAAATATAGTACGTTTGCTATTCTTTCATTGTTTACAGTGACGAGTTACCTTGCGGATTAAACATTTGAAAACCTTCAATGAAAATATGAAACACCATCCAGATGTATCATATCTGGATATATGATATATAAGCATGTAACTCTGACAGGTGCCTTTTAATGGATGCTTTTAATTTTAACACATGCTTCTGAAGCTAGCTGCCTAAACTCATGAAATCTAATAAAGCCGTTTTGCTATAACTCCTGTCTTCATGGGGTAATAATGTTCATGGTGATTCACTTGTGTGATCATTGTGGGGGATGGTAGATTGTGGTCCTGTTGAACTGTAGTACCTTATACTCACAGGTGTTTCTATTATTTTGTCCACCCCATTTTGATCAGTGAGCACAGGCTAAATTGCAGAAACACCTCCCTGTATAATGCTTTTTCAGGTTGAAGGATGACAGGAGGACCAAAGCTCCTTAACCGTCCACCCTGCTGAAGTGTCCTTGAGCAAGTCACTGGGTTTCTATGAGCGCCAGGATGCTGCGCTGTGACTGACCTCTGACCTCGAACATAAAAGTGGTTACCAAGCGCTGAAGGATGAGCAGGTGGGGAGACAGACTGAAGAAGGTTGAGCAGCTCGCTCAGTCGTTCCAGCTGAATCCTCTGGCTTCGCGCTACAAACCTCGACTGTGGCCGTGTCAGCCCTCCTCCGTCTGGAGGCTCTTCCCCCGTCAAAGTATGGCTATGGGCTTCGCTCAGAGCTGCAAAGAGGTAACGGACTTCGCTGATGCTGGACCGTCTCATCAGTCTGTACTGTAGGTTTTGTTCACACTGCAGGCAAATCAGATGTTTAAGACTGACTGTCCACACACTGTGTCAGAGAACAGATTTGGGCTTGCAGTCTGAACAAGGCCTCAGATTTTACATCCAGTGTATTAAGGAAAAAAAGACATTTGTGCTTTGTGTTCTGTAGACTGTCCACGTGTTTGCACTTGAACAAGAAAAGACACCTCTGGGTCAAAGGATCTACCTGGTCACTAGTTACAGTGAGCTGTGGCATTACTACAGGTGAGTACCAGTTCTGCTTTTCAAAACGAGTTGCACCTTCTTTTATGGGAGCGGAAAAGGTGCGATGATGGTGATTTATCTCGATTTATTTCAGGGCTTACACACAGACTTTGATGCACTGCTATGAGGTGATACCAGAGGGCGCTATTTGTAAGCTTTACTTCGACCTGGAGTTCCACAAGCCATCAAACCAAGGGGCTGATGGGAAGGCTATGGTGTCGTCACTTATCCAGGTAGACTTCATTGGCAGATTAACAATTCTGAAGAAAAATAATGTGCTGTGACAGATTTACGCTCAGTCAGTTATTAAGAAAATAAGAGAAATATCAACAGAAAAGTTCACCAAAGGAAACAAACATTTCCTGGTCATCATTCACTCATACTCTTATCATTATTACTGTCTGTGTTCTGTGTGTCGACAGTATGTTTGTGACAAGCTGATGGAGATTTACGGGATCACATGCACCACGAACAATGTCCTCAATCTGGACTCCAGCACCGAAGAGAAGTTCAGTCGACATCTGATTTTTAATCTCCAAAACGCAGCTTTCAAGGACAACATACATGTGGGTGAGTTCTGACGTGTGTGAGGGCAATGAATGTTTTTTCATAAGTAACTTCAGTGCATATCTTCTGTTTTTTAGGGAGGTTCATCCATGAAATCCTTCAACCGGTCCTGAACACAGCGGCAGGTGGAAGTCGCCTGGATGTTGGGAGGACTTCAGTGGTAGAAAACAGTGAAACACGGTTTGTTTTTCAGAAAATAAGCATATTAATTTCTCCTCTATTGTCAGGCTGTGTAATTTTTCTCAATGATGTGCTGACAACAGAACACATGGTGTTTCTGTGGGGACGGCAGCAAAGACAGCCGACATGGCCGACAGTCCAAAGACAAAGAGGCGCAAGCTGGAAGAGAGAGACCGCCGTTTCCTCCAGGTGAAGAACAAGGACGGCCAAGACTGTCTCTTTGTTGATCTTGGTAAGAGAAGCTGCTATTTGTCCTTTCTTACTCTTATATCAGACCTCGTCAGAATGTATCTGTGGATATAAAATTATGGTCCTAATTTACAAAAACAGGTGTTTACACCAGGAACAGAAATTTCCGCCTTTACAAGTCCTCAAAAGTGGGAAAGAACGCTGCGTTCACGGTGGCAGACGACAACACGTTCGTTGCCAAACCCGAGAAAGGAATTTCTGCGGAGGAAAGTGTCTTCTTGGCGTCTTTAGTCTGTAATTTGAGGTACATTGAACTCATTTTAACTCTGTGCTGCGAGTATCACCTTCATGAAGCCGAAGAGCTCATCTCTGTGTATTTTTAGGTTCACGGGTCAGAGAATTCTTACATGGGACGTCCCAGAAAGCCAGGACGCCAAAACCTGGAGACCTCATCACCAGCAGGGATCAGACTTAAATCCAGGTGATCCAGGTGAACAGATGTTTCTCTCTGGAGGCACACTGTGTATTATACAGCCAGTCAGTGAGTCAGTATTTCTCCATCCGTCACCGACAGATTCGCTCTCTGGCCACCTGTCATCTCCTCACCGAGATGTGGACGACTTTGTGCTGACTGTGGTCAGAAAGGACGGCGTACATGGAAGTAAGTACTGTGCTGATGAGGGATGAGCTTCTGCAAAAAGATGCATCACTTAGAAAACATTTGCATGTCTAGTTTGGACCCAGGGCTGCAAATAATCACCATTTCCATTATCGATTAACGGGCTGATTATTTTCTGGAGTGATTGAAGAATTATTTTGTCTGTAAAATGTCCTGTTCCTCAACTGGAACACGTTAAAGTTTGACATTTTTGGTTATAAAGTCATTTAATAGTTCAGCTTTTGTTGATCAACTAATTTATGGACATTTTTAGCAACATACAAATAAAAGATAAAAAGACCACAGTCTGTTCGTGGAGCTGATGTGATGCTAGAGCTCAGAGTTTGGTGACGTCTCGTCACCGTCGTGATTCAGCTTGAACCTGTTTCTCATTTTTAAAACCATCTGAATCTGAGTTAAATGGCAGATATTGATTAGAGTGATGTAGAGTGTGTGTGTGTGTGTGTGTGTGTGTGTGTGTGTGTGTGTGTGTGTGTGTGTGTGTGTGTGTGCATCAGTAACGTCTGTCCTGTTGACGTCCACAGACATCAGACGGTGGAACTACTTCGCTCCTGAACAACTGCTCGTCTACGACATCGTGAAATACCGCTGGTGTGAAAACGTGCAACGCTTTCATAAAAGCAACAACATCATGTGCGTTTGTCAGGCAACTTTTTTTTTTTTTTAACACGTTTTGTTCGTCCTCTCGTCTGATTTGCTCTCTCGCACTCCTCTGCAGGATTGTTGTGGATCTCAAAGAGGAAGTGTGGTACCAGAAGTGTCACGACCCTGAATGCAAGAACTTCAGATCCTCAAGTATGTTATGACGCCAAGAGCGGCCATATTGGTTTCCTGGATTTGAAATAGCTTGATCCGTCTGTGAGGTGACAAAGTGCACTTTGGTGGTAACAGAACCTGTCTGACATAAATATTTCTAATGTTACAGGTTCCCCGCTGCCACAGGAGATCTGTGTCAGATACATCATGGCACTGGTTCGTTTGTTTACTTTACCGAGCATCCTGATTGGCTGAAATCCCGTCTGTCTTATTTCAAAGCTCACAGTGTTCTTCAGATCGTGCGGCAGCAAATGATCATGGCTTCTGTTCACTGACAGGATGATGAAGACCAGGCGTACTTAATGGACGATGCCGGCAACATCGAGCCCAGCCAGATGCCGAACCAGGTCCCACAGAGCCCAGCGCCTCCAGGGGACGGACCTGCTGATGTGTGGGGGGACGACCGGGACTATTTAGAAAGCCTGGACGAGTTTGAAAAGCAAACTGAGGACATCTCTGATCAGCTCCTGCTCAAATGTATGGCAGACTTTGACTCCCAGTAGACGGTGAGATTCAGGTTATTCAGCCTTTATTATCACTATTTAAATATTTTTTAATAATTTTTAATTAATTAGTACTATTTATTTAAATCCATGATACACGCTTTGATGCACTTTGACAGTTTTTTAGCTTAAGCAGGAGAAAACATTTCTTCTTCCATTTAGAAGTCATAGATGCTTTTTTATTGATCCTTTCAAAATATGTTTCTCATTTTAAAAGACAGAAATTAAATACCAGTTTTGGAAGAAAGTATTTATTTGGTAAAGTTGACAAATAATGCTTCTGTACTTTAAAACTCCATCACAAAAAAGTACAATTAGGCTTAAACTGTCAAGGAGTAATCATCATAATTCAGGCAAAACATGTAAATTAAAAAGCAAACGTTGCGTCAAACAGCTGAAGTTCATGTGAAATGCCGAATTAATGTGGAAAAAACTGGCTTCTCTAAATCAGCTGTGATGCCAGTGTTCCAGATATTTACCTTGAAGACTTATTTTATTATACAGATGACAGTCTGCAGTGACCTTAAACATCAACCATGCACGTTACTGGAAAACAAAAACAACCAAAAAGGCACAAAAAGTCTGTCGAGCAACAAGATTCCCAGTCGGCCACCAACTCAGATTAAAACAGGTTGATCAGTCCTTCAGCTGAGAAACACAGGAATGCAGGGAATCACACCCAGAGTATCAGGCCCTGTACTCTGCACACAAATACTCAGCAGATGCACAATTTACAGCTTCCACCATTGCATTAAATATCAATTTAAATAGATAACCAAAACATTAAATAGTCTGGTATATAAATATTCAGTATTTGTTTGTAAAAGCGTGTTTATCGGATTTTCTTCTACAAGAATAAAAAAAATGTTTCCTCTCTGACCGTGAAGAGGTCCGACAGAAAGGCAGTTAAGGCGCGATCAACTTACACTTAATTATACCAGAAAACGCTGATGTGTTCTGAGCTAATTGGACAGCTGGGAGAAATTAGTGGTGCGATCAGTAGACGAAGACAACAGATCCAAACTGAGCGTCATTATTCATGACGCGTGTTTGGTGTTTGGAAGCAGTTCTCACAAGATTGGGACGATTATCATGGTAGAAAAATCAAGAACCCCCCCCCCCCCCCCCCCAAATACACTCTTTGATTCTGGCTGTGCGCTAAACGATTGTCACACTTCACATCTTAATGTTGGCGTAGAGTTCATCGATCTGCTGTCTGAAGTGGTTCCGCAGTTCGGCCCTCTTGGCCTTCAGGGTGGGCGTCAGCAGGCCGTTCTGCACTGAAAACATCTCAGTATGTAAAACGATGTCGCGCACCTGCAGAGAACGAACGAGCAAAAGATGAAGGAGTAACAAAGAGGGAAAAGAAACATTAAAAGTCGGGCTGCGCCAAACTGTTATTATCACAGATTAATCTGCAGATTATTTACTCGACAAACGATTTGTCTGTCACAAGTTTCTGAAGCCTGAAGAAGTCCAGCGAAAAGAAAAGCAGAACATTCTCATAAACGACAAGATGTAATTACGGCACGCTTGAAAAAAGTCTTAAACAACTAATAGGTTGTTTGCAGTCACGTGACGTTAAATTCAGACGGAGGGCAGGAAGTGAAAACGTATGAAGGAAACTTCTTCCTGTGCTCGTTTAGCTGAAATTACGAGAGAAAGGTACAAACAGAAAATCAGATCATATGTTGGATGTGACTCTTACGTTATGAAGACGAGCGATTTTTCAAGCAGATAGAACAACTAGCTGCTCATTCAGTCGTCGTTCTGCTTGAGAAAACAAAAGTCTGGAGGCAAAAAACTTTCCTGTTAGCGGTTGGTCCACAACCTCGGTCCCCAAGTTCTCCGGGATGACTATCGTTTGGTTTTTGCTTAGTTTTTATCGTCCTGTGGATTAACGAGCAGCAAACATTCAGCGCCACAGTGCTGAATGATGACATTTACATTACTGTTGTTTGCTACGTTAACCGCTCGCTAAGGTCTAATGAAATGCCACTAAAGACGTGGATCGTCTCTAAGCAAGACAGAGTACGTTATTTATGTCCATCTGTCTTTTGTGAAACCGTTAACGTTGATTTAACAAATGTTTGTCGTGTTTCTTGTAGCTGTTACTTTAAATCCATCACCACAGATTTAAAACAATAGCTAATGTTAAACCATTTCCACCATTAGCCGACCACAGACTGTTAGCGAGACATTTTTTTCTAGCATTTTTCAGTCAATTTCTTGCAATTGTTTTTACCTTTATGAACGACAACATTTGGTACTAAATAAAAGCTTCTTGTGGTTTCTCGGTTTGATTGATCTGAGCAACCGTTAATGACACAAAACAAGCATTTTGAGTGTGTCAAAGTGCTTCCTATGCAGAAAATCACCTGCCCTCCATCTGCAGTTTGCGCCACAACAAAAAAGTGACGTGACGTCATCTGCAAACAACCTGTTGTTTTTAAAGCAGTGGCTGATTTTAATCAATGAAATCATCATTTCAGCTCTACTTTAAAGATGAGAAACAGAATTTTTACTGGCGGCATTAAAAGACATTTCAGTTGGTCGATCAAACTGATGAAAATGCAGAATTTTAAGGATTAGGTCAAACATGGCAACCATCACCTGCTCAAAGGTCTTGAGTCCTGCGTCTCTGCCCAGCCTCAGGATGTCTTCCAGAATGGCGTTTTTCACGTCCTAAAAGCAGTCAGAAACCCGTTAGCGAGTGCAGCGAGTGGCACCGAGCGTTTGGGCTGCTGGCGGTGATGAAGCTCACCTTGTTGTTGCACAGCTCAGAGTAGGAACCTTCAATCCCCTTTTTCTTGATCCAAATGGGTAAGAAGTCTGGATCAGGCACCACGATCCCCACGAGGCAGGCCTGACACACAGAGACACGCAGACTGAACCAACCTGCTGTGTTATGATAAGAAAGTGACATTTAGCTCTGAAGCAGCTTCAGGTCACTCACCTGTAAACTGTCCCCGTGGACAAATATCTGGGCCACTGGATCGCTGAGATTGTAGACGTTTTCGATTTTCTCGGGGGCGATGTATTCTCCCTGTGCCAGCTTGAAAATGTGCTTCTTCCTGTCGGTGATCTTCAGCGTGCCGTTCTGCACAAACCAGGAGACAAACACACCTTGAGTTTAAGGTTGTGGTTGATGCTTTTCCTCTAGACGTCACACGTCTGACCACAACCAATCAGAGATCAGTCGAGCCCTTCAGCCTGTTCTGCTTACAGGAAGCCACTTCCCAATGTCTCCGGTGTGCAGCCATCCGTCCTGGTCGATGGCCTCGGCTGTTTTCTCAGGATCTTTCAGGTATCCCTCGAACACATTTGGTCCTTTGACACACACCTGGAGGGAGAGACAACGACGGTGAAAGATCACATTTACACAATCATGAATGTAAAGATACTGAAATGTCTCAACAGTCCTCCTGACGCGTGGTTTTCAGTTAAACGTCTTTATCTGCTGTTGGACTATTTGACGCTCATGTCCCCCTCAAGATGACTTACAATCACCATCAGTTTAAAATGGGTCCAATACTTTTGTTTATGACCAAAAACCTGCAAAGCTAAAGACATTCCCATCAGCCTCAGCTGTACTTTTTGTTTAGCGCTAATTAGCAAAAGTTAGCATGCTAACAAGCTAAACTAATGGCTGTAGACTCTTACTCTCTAACCTACTGGACAATTAATTCTTTTACATGTTTATCAGGGTTTAATTTGCCATCAGTGCACTTTAATAAGGAATTTATGGTTTTTCTTCATTTCTTTTAGTTCTTTCCATGACATGCAGCTGCTGTTCAGAGACAGAAAATGCAAACATTGAGCTGTTTTAGAAAAAGCTGCTCTGTTGAGTCTGTGTTCATTGCGAAGAAGAAATCCTTCCCGTCAACAGTCCAGCTGTGTTTTTATGTGCTTCTAACAGTTACTGGCTCATGTTTTCTGGATGGACGAGGACAAATTCATTGTTGGTTTTGGTCTCTGTGTTTATGATAAGTTAAAGTAATACTTGCATTACCCTTTGAGTATCTGTTAGGGTTTTTTTTTGCAGAATACTGTTTATGAACACAAACCAAATAAACACATGCCGCCCCACCACCCCCGCCTTGCTGCATGCATTTGACTGAAGCGTCGTCTCACCTCTCCCTCTCCGTTGGCTGCCAGGTAGTTCATTTCTGCCACATCCACCAGTTTGACAGAGTTGCAGGGCAGAGGAGGCCCGACGTGACCTGGAGCCACAGAGCACAATCAGTTCATGTTACACACAGATCATCAGAATGAATACGAGAGACAGGAAGGCGACATCGCAGCGTTTACCTGCTGTCCAGTCTCCAGGCATTGACATGGAGCACCCGGCGGTGCACTCCGTCTGACCGTAGCCTTCATAAAACTGTGGAGCGCAGGGCACGTTATATTGTTGTTAGTGATAATGGCAGTGATTGATTGATGAGATGGACACGTGGGTGCGGCTCACCTGACAGCCCAGCGCAGCTCGCAGGAACGTCAGGATGGTCGGAGACACCGGAGCTGCTCCAGTGATCATGAGTCTGACACGACCGCCAAGACTCGCCTGCAAAGCGTGAAACAAACAGGAAGTTTACTGTTCACTGTTTACTAAACATCAGAAAACTGAACTATTTAAACTCATCACGTGATTGGTGTTTATCTGTCCTGCAACAGTAAACAGAGGTCGTGCCGTTAGTGAAGAATATGTAACTATAGAGTCTAACAGCATAAAATCTGTGGACATGGTTCTGAATCTTTATTTAGACCGTGTGAAAATTGACCTCAGGAAGCTTTCTGAGTGCCGTGTTTACCTGAACTTTCCTGAAGATGAGTCTGTCCCACATGCTGTCCTTCCTCACCACACCACTTTTGAGCTCGGCCTCCTTCCTCCTGAACGCGAAATCGAGCAGCCATCTCTTCAGCGGCGTGTTGGCTTGACTGAACACCTGCGAAGGATTGACGCGAACTCATTTTAAGAGCCTCCAGCCTTTATATTCATTTTATATTCAACATGGAAGAAGGCAGCAGGTGGACAAACGTGAGCTTAGTCTGACCCTATCAAACATGCGGTTGAGGAGACGTGGGACCACTGGGAAGACTGTCGGCTGCAGCGTTTTCAAATCGTCCATCAGAAGCCGAATGTCGCCTTGGAAATAGCCGATTCGAGCCCCGTGGATGAGGATGACTCCCTGATGAAGAGAGACACTTATTCCTACTGGAGTTAACTTACTGTAGTGACATGACTCATCCACAGGAGGGCAGTGTTAGTCATTAACATTTCACTGCACAAAACATCCAGCGTTTGTTATTTAAGCATTTTCACACGGTTCTCGCTCTGCTTGGGGGGGGGGGACACGACTCTCTTGAAACTTTCATAGGGAAATAGTATTATAAATCATTTAATGCCAGCTTTAAGTAGAATTTCAGATACTCTGATATGAATACGTTTCAGAACCTTCACTATTTTCTGTCCTTTAAAAACAAAATCTACTGATAATACAGCTGCTGAAACATAAACATTAACTTCAAAAGGACCACAGACTGAAAACTGACTGAGTCATAACTCTGCTGACTGTCCTGTGACTCTTAACTCCACATTGTAATTTCATTATTAAAGTTAAAGTCCAGCACATACCTGTACAACTCTCTCAAACATGTGAGCTAGGGGGAGATAGGACACATGAATATCATGGAGGTCCACCATGCAATGCACCTACAGGAGACACACAAAACAAAACACGTGCAGGTGTGCAGGTCAGGCGTGACAAACTGTACCTCCACCACCCTCTCAAACATGTGGGCCAAAGGGAGGAAGGAGATGAGCACATCTTTTTTGGTGGGCTTCAGTAAGCCCTGGACGACGACGACACAGACAGAGGAGGATGAGGAGGAGGAAGGAGGAAGAACAGGGAATACAGAGGAGGTGAAAGAGGGTCAGCCTGAGTCAGGAGGGGACTTTAGATTTTAAGCAAAGTCCATCAAACAGCTCAATCAGATTCAGATCTCATGAAACGGATGGTTTGTTTTCCAGTTTGGGCAGCAGAAGGTGTGAAAAAGGGTGGGAGGATGCTATTTTTATTCATGCAACTAGTAAAAAACAAACTGACTAAGGCCCAACAGCCTCCGCCAAGAAGACGGGGAGGGGGTCTATATGCTGATATCTGCCTGAGAGGCAAAGTTCAGGGCAAAAAAGTCAACAATCACAAAGCTTATTGCTGCAGTTATTATTAAAGGTCAATCAGAGGATAATGATCATTTTGATCAACTCTCATGTGGATTTTCGTGAGTAAATCAAAGAAAAAGCATCCACCTTAAAATGAAGGAGAGCAGAGTCAAATATACAGAACAGGATCAAACAATACTTAAACAACTTAAGATTCAACATTTCACATGATCCAAAGTCTAGCTGGTGTGTTTGTTTACCTCTGTTATTCTAATGAAAGCTGCAGTGTTGGAGATTATATTTCCGTGAGTTAGCATTGCACCTTTTGGGTTTCCTGAAAGAATAAATGATGTTCACGATTACAGAAAACATAAAAACAACCATGCCAAAAGGTTAAAGGTGGAACAAGCCATGGAGTTACCTGTGGTTCCAGATGTAAAGCAGATGATGGCGAGGTCCTCTGGTTTCGGGGGCTGGAATCAGACCACAGATCTACACTAATGCACAAGAAGTCTGCATTTCTTTTACATTAGAAATGTGTGAGATGCTGCTGTTAACAGAAAAACCTAATTTTCCTCTCACACTGAGTCCTACAAGGCATGAGGATGATGAAAATGAGCTTTCAGTCATGCAATCAATGAGGCGCTCTGATCCAACTCACCACTGGTTTCTGGTGGTTGGCTTTGCCCACGGCCTGGAAAAACACAGAACGTACAGTGAGATGTGTGATGTCTGCAGGAAGTGCTGATAACAATCACACTTTGAACACACAGCGCCACGGGTCAAATTTAACTGAACACACTCGACAGCAGCAGCAGTTACAGACAATTTCCTGAACATCTTCAAAACTGAAATCCTACCAGTCGGCTCCAAAACAAAGAGAGAAATGCTGTTTAATAATCTGGGAAATTAACTCCCTGGATTAAATCTGAGGTTAAAGTCTTGGTACCATCCTAGACTCAGATCTAAATTTCAAGTCTCACATCAACAAGGTGACTAAAACTGCATTTTTCCACCATAGAAAGTACAAGCATTTCTAAACCAAACAGCTGAAAAACTGATTCATGGCTTCATTTCAAGGCGACTCGATGACTGTAACATGTTATTTACTGACCTCCAGAAGAAAAGCCACTGACAGCTCATTCAACACTCTGCAGCTCGACTACAAACCACAACCAAGAGCAGAGACCACATCAGTCCAGTTTCAGCTTCCTGTAACATTCAGGACTGATTTTAATGTCCTCCTGCTTGTATACAAAGCTCTTACTGGACGAGGACCGAGCTACATCGCTAACTGCCTCATGAACACAACACTGATCATCTGCTGCTGGTTTACTGGAGGTTTCCAGAAACAGTTGAAAGAAATCGGACATGCAGTCTTTGTTCATCCCGCTCCAAAGCTCCAAAGATGACCTGCAGATATCAGGAAGCAGCTCGCTGAATATTTTCAAAAGAAAGCTAAAAACTGATCTCTGATGAGAGATGAAACAGTAGTAGATCTAAGAAACCTTGACATCCATAAAAGACAAGGAGCCTGGTGTGTTTTGGGCGTGACATGAATTAAACCAATCAGTGTCTTTTCTTGCTCTTTAAATGGCAGATTCGGCGAGAAGTGAATGTTTTTTTGCGTCGGTCAGAAACTAGCGATGACCACCGGGTTCAAACGAAGGTCGTTATTCTCACCTCAAATTCCTTCAGACTCATAATCTCAACGCCACACTCCTTTGCACGGGTCGTCAGGTCCACGTCAAACGCCTCCATGAGCACAATCGTCTTTATTGTTCGCGCATTCCCGCTGATGCAGTCCAGAATCATCCGAGCCTTTTCGGGAACGTCGCAGATCACTGTGGAGATGGAACCTGAAACACAGACAGAACCATGGGAATCACTCTGAATCAGGATCAGGATCAGGATCTCGTCCATTTTACTCTAGATCGGACCAAAATCTACATTTGAAACTAGCGATTGAGACCAGAGACTCATCAGGAAACTGTACTCAGGCGATAAAGCAAAGGAGAAGCTGTGTCATTTTCCCATAAGCTTCCATACAGACTCCTTTTTGCAACCAGCGGAGTCGCCCCCTGCTGGCCATTAGACAGAAAGCATGTTTAAGACACTGGCCTCAGCTTTCAGACCTGGAGGCTTCGTCTACGGTGGGAAGGCGCCCTTCAGCGTACCTTTGTCGATGATGTAGCCGATGGCCTCCGTGCCGAGCGTGTCGTACAGAGGAACCGCCACCATGGAGTACGTGTAACAGGCCAGCTCTGAGATGGTCCACTGACAGACAGACAACACAGGCGTTAAATCACTCATGAAGAAAGAGGATCTGAAGTCTGAGTCTTCAGCACATCAAAGACGGGCAGTGATGATTCAGACAGTGGGTGTTTGAAATCTCAGTTTCCTGCTCACGATGCAGTAAACCGCTGAGTGACATGACAGCGAACGCAGCACTGACTTCAGCTGCAGTGAATCCACTTTTCCTCTGACTCTGCTGTGTGATGCTTACAAACTCTTTTACGGTATCTCATCACTTTTGTAATAACCACCATTGAGTTCAGTGTTGTCACAGCATCACCATAAAGTCAGTATCGTGATCCGTGGTGCGTTCACTGCAAACTGTTAATTACTGGATTGGATGAGCTGCTTCAGTTTGCTGAGACAGCAGGAGGAGAAGGACGGGATTCAGTGACTGTGTGACGCTGTGTGTGCTGTTGGCTGTACGCTTTGAGAAGTCTGCATTGAAGGTCGTTGCTGTACCTCCGGCCTGTTCTGGGAAAAGATGCCGATGAACTTGTCTCCGGATTGCGAGTGGCCTCTGTGGAGGAGAGCCGAGCCGATGTGCTCCGCTCTGTCTGCCACCTGCACAAACAAAACACAGCTTTGTAGTCGTGTGCTGTGGACAGGCGGAACATTGGACTTCCCGTCTGCGTCCTCGTCTCACCTCTTGGTACGACAGCCACTCGTACGGCTGGTTTGGTTTCCTCGACCCGAGACAAGGCCCGTCATCTGTGACAGAGTAAAGCTCGGTTAGATCGGCGCTCAGCGGACGTCTGCGGGAGCGTCACAGTCAGCTGGTGCACTCACGTGAAACTCTGAGCCCTCGCTGGAACACCTCGTACATCGTGCGTGCGTCGCTGTAGTAGTACATCAACGGCGTGTCGCTGTCGTTCAGCACAGACCTCCTTGCACGTTCTCCACCCTATGGGAGAAAAACAGAATTACCGCCTCCACCAATCAGTTTACAGTTTACATTCACGACTCTGCAGACTCACACGATGCATGTTTTTGACTTTGGAGGAATAAATTAAAGGAATTGTGTTTTTTGGCAAAATGGAAGTTATCACTATACTGATATCATACAGAGTGACCGCTGGGTTGCCAGGCTGTTAAAAAAATCCTCCCTCTTCCTAATCACTCATGAGTAAGCGCAGTCCATGTTAAGTCATTAATAACTGAAATGAATCACCTCTGCAGTTGTAGATAAGATGATCAGCGGTTCATGAATTAAAAGACAAAGCATCCAGCTGCTGAAAATAAGGGGATTTTTCACAACCTGGCAACCCAAACGCTGCTCTTATTATGGCTTAGATTCAGCTTTGTTAAATAACTTCTGCACCATAAATGAAATCTGGATGATAAAACCAGCACTTTCTTTCAGCCCTTTATAATGTGACGGAGTTCAGCTTCAGCTTCCTGGAAGGATCCCGCTCACATTCCTGCTGCGTGACGTCTGCTGGACGTCTGCTGGACAGCGTTCTGCCTTCCAGCAGTTGCATCATGCTTCAGTTATTCCTCTAACACACAAGACGGTCAGAAACGTACCGGTATTTCCACTGACTGCAGGCCGAGGTCACAGGGGGCTTTCAGGGCTTTTGGCCGGGAGGCAAACCAGTAGGTGGTTATGGCGGCGAAGGCGCCCATGCCCATGAGCGCGTTGGTGGGCAAACCGCGAACATACTGCCGAAGATCATCCAGCTCGGGGATCCGCAGCTGTCTCAGGACTTCCTGAGCCTGCATGTCTGTCCTGCTCTGACCCTGCGGGGACACGGAGGACGAACATCATCATTGTGAGTCGACTTAATTCTGCTTTTCTGCTTCTGCTCTTTCTGGAATTTTCAGGGAAACATTTCTTATTTCAAAGGAAATCGTCTGTAAAGCGGTGACACAGCAGGATGGAGTAATTATCCTTTTATCAATGAGTCTCTTGTTTTAGAGCATTTCACAGCAACACGAGAGCTGAACTGAACCGAAGAAGAAGAGGAACAGTGGTCCCATTCAGAGACAATTTCTGTTTGTCCACGTCGAAAAAATACAACCCAAAGCTGTCTGAACGCTAAAACATCAATAAGTCCACAATCAATCATCAATAATCAAACAGCAGCTTCATGTGTTCACAAAGTGGTGAACCTCGCTCCATCCTCTGTGAACGACTTAGCCAATCATGATGCTCTCACCTGTTACCAATGAGCCTGTTTACCTGTGGAATGATCCAAACAGGAAACATGAGGACAAACAGGGAGGATGACGATCAATACAGCAGCAACAAGGCGATTAATCGATCGATCAGAAAATGTGCCTTTCATTCTTAATCATTAGAAGTAAAAACTGAAAAGTCTCTTGTTTAAAGCTCTGAAATGTTCCTCGATGAGGACAACATGACAAAATGTAATCAGGAGTCTGAGTCCAGGATTGTCTCCTGACAGAGAAGTTAACAGGATTCAGCTGCGCTCTGCTCTGATTTCTGTCACACTGATGTGATAAAAACACAGAAACATGGCTTCTTTTTAAAGTGATCTGCAAACTGTGGGCCATTAGGTGAGGCTGATCGTTACAGCGAATCATTCAGAGAACAGGATGAAACAGCAGCATCCTTTGTTCTACAACAGCCCCTTTAAAATCCACGAAACTGAAGCTGTGAAGCTTTCGAAATCAAACCTCTGACAGAAAATCCAACACTTTTCCTTCTGCACTTCCACAAACGCTGCACACAAGGAAGACGTTTTCCTCCTCAGCAGCTGTGCACTTGGAAACAAAGACACAGGAAGGAAACATGATTCGGTGCAGATCACAAGCCTCCGCGGTGACGTAAGGACACGGACACTGTGCACGCCACGCCGCCGGGCCCAAACCTCCAAAACCTCGAATACATGGCAGCTCCACTGAAACTTTAATTCCACAGTGAAGCGATGACCAGAGCTGTCCGTGCCTTCAAATTACACGTTAATGTAAAATTAAAGCTGAATGAGACTGTGGGATGAAAGACTCCTTTACAGCTCAAACATCTCATTAATCATTACATTCAAATATGGAAACACATTCATTAATATGTCACCCCACCAAACATTTACAGGGTTTTTATGGCAGCTTTTTGTACGCTGTGTTCAACTCATTCGACCTCTAGATTAGATGCGAGCAGCCCTGCGGCGACATGAACGAGTGAACAACCTCCACAGAGGTAACAATCGACTTCTCACCTACTTCTATTATTAACACGGAGCTGTGACGAGGGCCCGCCCCCCCCAGGACAAAGGACCACGGAAGAGCTGCCAAAAAAAGCTGCTTGTCTTTTCTCTGAATGACAACTTAAGTACAGTACACTTGAATGTGAAAGCAGATCAGACATAATCTCCTTCATCATCGCTCAGATATCAACACAGAGTCCTCGGGTCCATTTTCATCTTAAAAACACATGAAAGCTCAGAAATGCTGCACTGATCTTACAGAGGAACATTTGTGTGTCAGCGCAGGACAAACTGAGATGTGATAAAGGTGGATACTCACAGCGGCAGAGTGTGTGTGGATGAAGAAAGGCTGAGGCTGTGTCCAGAGCCGGAGAGCTGTGCTTATCTGAACGGCCCTTTGAGGCAGCAGTTGCTATTAGAGGGACTCACGCTGACCTCTAATAGACCTCTGAGGTTCTCACAACTATGAATAGCAGAAACACGCCCCCTCCAAACAGAAACACAGCCGGCCGCCAGCAGCAGCTCCACGCTCACTTTCTGCTGTCAGGGCGCTTAAAATGAACTTACAGGTGGATCACAGGTGTGACGGAGGCCAAAGACTCCATCTGACCGAACGAACTGAGAGCTGATTGAACAGATTCATGTTTATTCAAGACTTAGCTTATCACACGTTATCTGTGCTCGGGTCCTCTGTTGCCGAGCATCTAAACCGATGAAACTAATCCAAAGAAGAATTACACACAATTACAGGAAGGTCTTTGTGTCCCACACAATGGACGTGTTGACACAATCCCTGTTTTCATGCTGAGAGAGCGAGTGAGCGCCAACACTGACTCGACACAGTCAACAGATTCCACCGAGTCCAAGACGCCGAGCAAGAGTTTCCAGCTGCTGAGCCACAGCTGAGGCTTACTCCTGTTTTCAGATGACACACGGCAAAGCTGTGCATGTGTTTAAACATATTGTTCATGTTATTAAACATATCGTTCATGTATTTATACATATCGTTCATGTATTTATACATATGGTTCATGTATTTATACATATGATTCATGTATTTAAACATATGGTTCGTGTATTTAAACATATTGTTCATGTATTTATACATATGGTTCATGTATTTATGCATATTGTTTGTGTATTTAAGCATTTCCTGCTGAAGCTCTCTGCTACAGCCTGAGAGCAGAGAAAGTGTGATCAGCTGCGACGGTAACAAGAAAAACACACACAGATCTTTGTGGAGTCAAACAGAAACGTGCTGAAACGAAGCGGTTATTGATTACATTTCATTCTAAAGCCGATCAATGTGAGAGTCAACAATAACTGACACAGTAACCACAAAGTAATGTAAGTTTCAAATGATTTATCAGATCACACGAGTGACTTCAGGACTTCTCTGATATCAAACTGAATCAGAAAGCTGCAGTGATTTTATACACGCTGACGTCTTTAATGTCTCGGTTTGTTGTCCCGTAGGATGAAGAAAAGCTGGAGCTGCTGCCTGTTTTCTCTCATTCATTTGTCTTTAAAGGATGAACTGATCATCAAAACAACTGCAGATTATTTTCCACTAGACTGACTTCAGACTCTAATAGATGAAGCAATATTGAAAACTGGGTTTAGTGTCAGCTCTACGCCAGGCAGCCAACAGTGAGTAAATGTCACCCATGCCCTGATTGGTTAAGAGCTGTGGAAGGCAAAAGGTACTCCAGCCATACCCCCGCCACCGCCTCCACTCTCCATACTTGGCCTGAGAACATGACGGGCCAATGGCAGAGCCGGCTCGCTGGTCACCCCACACCAGCCAAGACGCTGGAAAAAGAGGGGAGAGGGCAGCTGGTTCATCTGACACATAACACAACATGAAGAGTGGCCGGCGGCGGCTCGACAGCCGGCGGCGGCTCGACAGCAGCCCACAGCTGGAGAGCTTCAACGGTCACCTCCAACAGCAGCAGGAAGTCACAAACAAGCAGAAGCACACACCGCTGCTCAGACATGTTGGTCCTGGTGGAGAAGCGGCTCGATTTAAGCTCATTATTACGACTTATCAGATTAACACACGGGACCTTTAAACAAACTTCACTTAATCCCGTTCTGACGATCTCAGAAGCTGCTTCCTCTCAGCGTGAAGAGCTTCAAAGTGAACGTGTTCGCGGGTTAATCGATGCACGGGGCTGCAGAGTTTGAAGACCTCCTAAAACCAAAAGCACAACTTCTCCTGCTCTTATGTAACATGCAGCTGTTAGCATTTCCAGCTAACTCGCTCAAGACCTGCATCAGTCTGATGCTGCATTTCTTTGAATTTTCATACATTACAAGCACTGATGAGCTTTACGCTGTCGCACAGGAACAGAGCAGTTTCTTCATTTAACTTTAATGTTATAATACGTCATCAACACGAGACGAGGCGTAAAGAGGCGCTGAGCTTCAGCCATCAAGTGACAAACGTGTGAGCTGGACACGTTGAAAAACAGCTTTTCAACCAACTCATGGAGCTAACGTGAGCTGCTAAAATCTGCCAACATCTGTCGTTTTATTCAGCGAAATGGATGATCGCCATCTCGACATGAGGAGCTGCTTTTTGTCCAATTCTGTTTGACCAAAGGATCAACTGTTTTTCAGAAATTACCCAGAACTTGAGATGGTAAATCAGAGCTGTAGCAACAAAGCTAAGCTACGTTTTAAGTGATCGTTAACAGAGTATGTTTCAGTTTGGGCGACTCAGTCCAAGCATGAATAAAACTAAAACCACATTAACCAGTCTGATTTAAACAAGTGGTGCTTCATCGTGACACCACTTCATCAAGTTAAGAGTGAGAAATAATCTTATTTTAACAGGATTCAGTTTATTAACGGGACACGATGGAACAGTTCGAGGAGTTTTCTGTAAACTGGATCATTTGGAAACAAAAGAAAACTCTCCAAACGTCCATAAATCTTGCTGATTGCAGACAAACACAGCGTTTCACTACTGATCCTGTTCTAAAAATGAAAAATGCGGATATCTGATTATTGACTTATTAGATGATGAATCAGCTTCAGTTCAGCTGCCAACAGCTCATTGATAATTCAATAGTTTTACAAAAGCACCCCCAGAGGGAAGGAAGATGAGTCGATATGTTCCTGTGAAGAGCTGCTTTCACAGAGAGACGGCGTGAGGCGGGACGCTTTTTCTTCATTAGAACGGCGAGCAGCACCCTCAAGGCAAGCTGTTAAGTGTGAACAGGAAGTCAGTCTCAGCGCGGTGAATGTGGCGAGCCTGCTGACACGCAACCAGACACTGAGAAATATGGTGACAGGAGCAGCGAGCGGCTGCCGGGCGGCTGCTGAAGCTCATGTGGCTCAGTGTGACGTCCTTCAGCTGCCTCGACCCTCTGCCTGACTCGTGTCCGTCCTCCTCCAGTCACATTTAACCCCTGTGTTAGGACACAAAGGCTGACCTTGCACAAGACAAACCACCGCTGGTCCTGACCTCCCTGATGAAATCGCACACTGCCAGTCACATGGTCGCACAGTGGAGAAATATATGGGGAGGGGAGGGGAGGGTGGAGGGTGGGATCTGTGAAGTGGGACAAAGGTCAGGCCCCCGTCAACAGCTTCCAGCACAGCGTCAGGACACATGACCTCTACAGGACCCGGTCACAGGAAAACTGCTGCTTTGACGTGTGCAGAGCAGATCTCTTAAAGGTGCCTTTGATTTGAGTTTTGGAATCACACAAACACACTGAGAGGATCCACGAGCTCTTCACCATAAAGCACTTTGACGCTTCTTAAACCTGAGCAGGTGTGTATCACGTCCCCGTGAACGAACGGTGCAACCGACTCGTGCAAACGCTGCTCCACAGCACTCCTAGTGGTCACAAGACGAAAGGCGTGCCTTTAAGCTCTGTGTTACTTTGCAGCTCAGTGACTTCAGACTGTCGAACACATCAGCTGATTCCACATTAGACAGCGAAGACGTTCAGTTCCTTCTGTTGACTTCCTGTCCTGAAACATCTCACCAAAGGTCAGCGGGAGTTTCACACTGAGCAGCAGACTCAGACGTCAGGTGGACGATCGTGATCACTGTATTTTTTCTGGCGTTATTACAGCACTGATATTAAAGGAATACTCAAACATGAGCTGCCTCTTCTCACTCAGTGTCAGGCCACATGCAGCTCGTCAAGCTTTAACTGGTGGCTCACATAGTAGCTTATAACAATATGGTAACACAGCCAATGCATTTTTTCAAATGGGCTACATAAACATACGGTGAACCTCTGCACTACAAAAACGCAAAAATCTGCATTATACTTCTCCCTTCACTTTAATAATGAAGGTATTAATTAACGCTTAATGGTGCTTCCTAAAGGGGGCACTGTCAAACCTGGCAATGCAGCCCGCTTATGGCATTGTTTACAACACTGTCACACTTGACTGCAGTGCACGCTAGCTCCGCTAGCCAGCGTGAGATGCAGGCACAAAAAGGGCAAAAACCAGCACAAAAAACAGAGGGACAGACACACAGTGTTGTAATGAATAGTGAGGAAGAAGAGTCTGAGGAAGCAAACAAAAATCAGCATGAAGACGCCGGAGAGGGGACTTTACTGTACGCGGTAAAAAACGAAAGGTACGAAGCATACAAGATGAGCACAGGAAATTTAAAGAAAAGTGGACAGACGAATCTTTATTTATTCTTCATGGCATGAATCCTCTGGGCTTAATATGCAAACAAACCTGCGCCTGTTTCAAACGAAGCAGCTTGGAGCGCCGTTTCAAAACTGCGCATCCAAATTTCAATGAAAGTTATCCGCCTGGCAGTGAACACTCGCACCGAAAGTGATGTCTTTCTTCATGAGCGCATACACCTGTGAGTCAACATTTTCAACCATGAACACTATCAAGAGGAAACGGAGAAACCGACTGAGCCACGCTCATCTTGAATGCCTCACTGATTCCAACAACAAACTACAAATGTAACATGAGTCAAGGTCAAGGACACGCAGGCCAGCTTCCGCTCATACGTAGAAATGCACATCTGCAAAGGTGACTTGGTATGTTGTCGTAAAAGTGGCTCTCCCCTTGATTTTGCTCTGCCAGTGTGGCTCTTGTGAAAAAAATAGTGAGGATCACTGATGTAAGGAAACACACAGCAAAGAAAAATAACTGAAAACCTGATGACCAAATGAAGGTTAATTATGATTGTGATTTATCCTCAGAGTTAAACAACAACAGCAGTTCCTGGGCAGTAAACCTGAAGTATATCATAAAAGTACAACAGTCTGTGTACATGTATGTACAGCAGACGCAGCACAGGAATCTTTCCTTCAGCAACCAGCCGAGCTCGAGCTGCAGGACCAAGTGTGGAGCTAACGTTAGCTGTGGCTACGAGAGAAACAAGGACACAAAAACTACAAAAAAACAAAACTGATGGCTTCAAATGAGACTTAACGTTCACACAGTTTCTCTGACTGTCCGTCAATAATTAACACTTCAACACTGCTGCAGTGTGGGTCTGTGACAGATGCTAGCAGCCACAAAACACTGATCAGCTGATCATTAATCGGCTGCATTCAGATGAGGTTTTTCAGCAGCCATGCTAAATTAAAAAAAATAGTTTTGGTGCTTCAAACTATCAGCACCAGTATGAAGCAGGACTCGCCTGGATGAGCTCTCCATCATCATAACTCTCTAACTGGCTTTTATTTTCCCAGAATGGGACTTCTTTTAAAAAGGCTGATGTTCCCTCAGATGCTCCAGTGGAAAATATGTGGGAGAAACAGCCGTCAGTAATTCACTTTCCTCTAAAATCGTTTGTTGAGCCAGACGCTCGGCGTGTTTCTCTCACATGATTCTGTGAAATTCAGTTAGCCGCTCTGCGACATCAGGAAAAGTTGTTGGGATGACTTTTCTCAATCTCGGCCTGAGCTGAAATTTCTGCTTTAAAGGGCCCGTGTCCGAGCTGCACTCGAACGTCACATGAACATCGGCTCAGGTGGGTGCGCGCAGGCTGATGCTGGTGGTCTCGAAGGACCGCAGAGAGATCCAGAATCACCACAAAGTGTTTCTGTGTCGTCCAATGAAAGCTGCTCCTGTTCCTCAGGGCTGGACCACATGACTGAGAGCTCCACGCTGCGTCTGCACCGTCACTGCTCAGCACCACCCGAAATGCTTTAAAATGACCTTCCACAGGGAGGAACTGACAGACGCCCACTCAACACACATTCCACACATTCCTGCTGGAGGAGGTCTGCCTGGACACGCACACATCTGTCCCACGCACACCCCTGATCTGCACCCCCTCCCAAAGTGGATTCACGGACGACGACGCCAACGAGGACACAGTGAGATCCTCCAGATGTGATATGATGTCAGAGTTCGTTGATTTTCTGTAAATATCTGCTGATTGTGAATCTGATGCAGCAGCGAGGGGGCAGGAAAGATGTGGAACGCTCCACCTGTTTGGAACATTCCACAGGTGAGAGGATCATGATTGGGTATGAAAGGGGCATCCTGGAAATGCTCATTCGTTCATAGAGGATGGAGCGAGGTTCACCACTTTGTGAACACATGATGGATGAAGGAGATGAACACACGGACCCAGGAACTGCTTTGTGTCCATGTACAAACTGACGGAGGCCGATTCACCTGAAATCCATCCTGATAAAACCTGTACACTGAGTGTGAATGAAGCCCAGAAGCATGGAGCAGGCTATAACCTGAAAACAGCTGCCCCCCACCCCCCTCCTCAGCCCCCTCTTCGACGTGTTATTTCTGACTTCCTCCTTTATGAGCGCCGACTGCTTTCAGGTTACCAGGTCACTCACACACACGCGCGCGCGCGCACAGACACACGCACGCACATGCACGTATTAACTGATATGGCGTGTATGCTAACCGTTGATAACGGTTAGATCTGTTTCTCTCAATTTATGCAGCTCAGACTAAGGTTAGACGGAAACTTGAGGACACAGTCCGGCTGGTCTCTGATCAGATCTGATGCTGCGTGTCTGAGGATGTTTCAGCTTCTGCCATAAAGACGTTTTCTCTGCGAAAAGCACCGACAGGAGACAGAAACACGTCATTCTGCCTAAAGACGTGATGTCGACTGAACAGACTGTCCGTGTGGACCCTGAGGGACAGACGGAAGTGAAGACTTGATGCGGAGAAGAGACGCGAAACGCGGCTTGGTCTATTTAAAGGCGACAATAAACGCAGAGCAGCTTTTATTTTTCTCGTTGAAGCTTTTATCAAACGCGGTTTAACACCTGAGAGTCGACGTGAAGGTGTGTGGAGAGCCTGAGGCGGCGTGTGGGCTTGTTTCACTAACCTGTGAGGAGCGGCCGATCTGGAGTCTCGAACCTGGTTCTGAGCTGCGGCGGCGGGCGACACGCTGCTCAGCTGCTGCTGCTCTCAGCCAATCAGGAGCGAGCACACGTGTTGCTTTGCCTAAAGTTTGAGAGGCGGGCTGCCATTGGTCAATGTGCTGTGATGGAAGATGTATTCGGATCCTTTACTTAAGTAAAACTACTGACACCGCTCTGGAAGTACTCCGTTACAAGTAAAAGTACTGCATTAAAAAACAAACCGAAGTAAAAGTTTATAAGTAATACCAGCAAAATTGAAAGTTTAAGTATAAAAATGGTCATTGTTTAATTATTAAATGTGATGTTTTGGATTAATATTCCTGCTGATTTTCACTGCAGTAGATGTTTAAGCCTGAGTTCATTTTAACTACTTTACATACTCATATACTACATTATATACATTAAGCAGTATATAAAGTGAAAATACATCATTTTCATATATTAGTATTTCTGTATCTCTAAAAAAATCACCTTTTCATGAGCTCAGATAAACAGTTTTCAGATGTGTGATAATCAAACTCACTAACAGTCAATGAGGTCACATATAAAATACACCCTTCACTGTTTTTCTGAGTACTTTTACTTTTGATCCTTTTGTGCATTTTGCTAATAATACATCTTTAAATTTACTTTCATTCATTTTTTTTAATTTGACCTGTAACAGAGTATTTTCACATTGTTATTTTGGTATATTTACTGAAGTAAAGGAGCAAGGTACTTTTTCCACCACTGCACTGTACTGTACTGTCCCTCACATCCGGCCGCTCAGAGGAGGAAGACAAACTGGAAGTTAGCTGACACATTTTCATCCAGACATGAACTATTAATATCCTGCTGTCAAATGAAGGCAGGTCACGTGTCGATAACATGAGTACACTCATCCGAGTTCTGCATTTAAGTACAATTCTGAGGTCCTTGTACTTCAGTATTTAGATTTAAAGCTACATAATGTCACTGCGTTTCAGAGCATTGTAGTACTTTTTACTCAGCTGCAGTGAGAAGAAAATAAGATGATTTACTTTCAGATTGAACAACCCTGCAGGGTCGTGACTGGGAAATTTTGGGGGGGTTTTTTCAGTTATATTCTACAGTTAAAACCTGACATCTGGCTCGTATTACAGGGTGAACTCTAATATTTTAAGTACTTTTGAATCTGAGTATTTTTAGGCCAACAAAATAAGTCAAGTAATCAGAATTTTTCCTGCAGAAAGAAAAAGGCTTGAAAAAAAATATTCAGATTCACATGTTGGAAATTTCCTAAAAGATCCAGAGAGAAGCACACTGTGTGATCTGATCAGTGTGTAACTGAGTTCAGTTTGTTGTGGTGAGTTTAGAAGCAGGTGCTGATTTGCAAAAGAATTTCCTGAAAATACAACAATTGAGCAGCTACTTAAATGAATAAAAGAAGTCGTATTTTAGAGATTTTCTTCCTCTTTCTCTGATTCATGAGCTCAGTGTTTCTGTTAATCCTGCCTAAATCCTGCCTGTGTACTTTTACTGAAGTACATTTCTAAAACCACATTTACAGAAGTCTGTTCGAAACATATTTAGTGTCTTCTCTCTTTAGTGTCTTTAGTGCTGGAAACTGACTTCTTCACTGCCATTAAATGGGATGTGAATGTGTGTGTCGTCCTCGTCACAGTCACACTGAGTTTTGTCTTTATGGGTAACTTGTCCATGTGGCTGCATGTGTACATGTAACAGCAGGGGGCCATGGATGGAGCTGTGGGGAACACCACAGGTCAGAGGTGACACAGGTGGAGGAATCACCGACCACCACTGAGAAAGTTGTGTTTGATGAATGAGACTGAAGCTGGCAGTTCAACATCTGAGTGTGTCACCATCAAACAGAGTCTGCTAGACTTGGATTTAGACCAACATGAATGTGAGGTGGAAGCTTTACTGCAGGCGACAATCAATCACAAATCCTCCAGAAAACATTTCCTACAATATGTCGGTGAGACAGAACAGCATCAGTGTCATCGTCTCTGTTTAACCTCCTTAAGATCTGTGATAAGAGATATTTTTGGCTATCTGTATTTGACATCTGCATAAATATTCCTGTAATATTAACTGTATATTTACTACAGTTTAAAGGTTTTCAGGGACGTAACGGTTGAAATCTGAAGTGAACAGGCCACTGATGTTCCCTAAATGCACCACCGGAGGGCGCAGTTCTGCACTTTAAACAGAGACGATAGTGGAGCTCTACAGATCCATCCCATCATTTATAAACCCGCCTTTAAAGAGCTGAACCCTCTCAGACAGATTTTCACAGTGTAAATATCACAGCTGAGTGTTAGTTTGTCACCAGATAAAATTGTGACTTTAAAGAAATCTGTTCAGAGTCTGTGTTTCATATTGCAAATGATTATTTCAGTGATAAAAAGTGAGTTTTTCTGCTTTCACACACAGACTCACTGTGATGTTTCTGCACGTCCTTTAGGAGTTTATAGAGTCTGCTGGTGGTTTTACACTCTGGACAGTCACCGTGAAGCTGTACATGACTTCAGACTCGGTAGAGGACTGAGGTCTGGCTGATCTGGTTCCAGGCTTCCCTTCATTCTGCTGGTGTTTCAAAGGCTTCTGTAGCTGCTGAACCATGTAGTCTGAACTCAGCTTAGATCCGTTCCAGGGGCTCAATGGGGGCCGTGTGAACTGCTGCAGTTCAGGCTGAGGGTGGCGCACCAAGCTAAAGGATTGTGTCCGGGACCCTCAGAGGTCACCACGGGTCAGAGCGCAGCGCCTGACAACACACACACACACAGAGCACACAGGCCGCCGCTGCCGCTACCGCTACTGCTGCCGCACGTTGAGCCGCTGCCGCGCGTTCGGCTGGAGGCTTGTTTATATTGTACTGTACCGACCTGGTGACACAGTGAAGACGTTAAAAACAGGCGAAGAAGTCGCGAACAGTAAACTGTGGTAACAGAAACATCTATGATATGATCATGTCTGCTCATTTTTAGAATCACAGCAGGCCTGTTTGACTGCAAGATGTCGCTCAGTTTGGGGCCAATCGGGTGTCCTGCTCTCACTTGTGCCACCCGATTTCAATTCATTCGTACTTTTAAAGGATCTGAATCATTTGAATATCAGTGTTTTCTTGCTCCGTGCGGCATGCAAACAGCCAAACGCTGATGCATTAAACTGGCTGCTTTGTGTCTTTAGAGACATCCTGCAGTTAACAGGACCAGAGCAGCTGGATGTGAGTCAGAGATGCCAAAACTGAAAAGAAAGAGATTCATATTCCTGTTTACTCAATGTGCTGTGGACTAATAACAGGACAACACTAACAGCTGTCCTCTCAGTGACTCATATCAGTGAAGCTTGATCTTAAATGCGCGTGTTTCCTGTTGCATCACACCCACAGTACAGTCGTGATTTGTGTGTATTTTTTATTTTTATTTATTTTTTTGTAGTAAAATTCAATAAAGTCCTGTTTCTGAACAGGCTGAGTACACACTTACAGCAGTGACTCATTGTACTGTAGCAGACTGTCAAGGCCGATTACGTCAACGCCATCAAAACACGTCAAAACCACAAAGGATGCAAGAACTCATTCATCGTTCAAACGAAGAGATTTCAGACATTTAGATCAAGTCGACTGAGAGCAGGAATGTAATTTATTCTTAATGTACATATATATATAAGGAACATTGGGCCTGTTGCTTATAAAACAACACGCAGTTAATAAATCATCGCAGTGATGGTAAGAGAACAGTCTATACACTTATACATCAAAACGTTTATTTAGACGAAAAATAGAGTTTTCAGCTCATTAAAAAAAATAAGACGGAAATACTTTCACGTCACAGTTGTACAATAAATCCTGACGCGTCGTTTGGCCTCGAGCTGACGCAACACTTGGCGCTACGAGGTCGGTCAGCAAAAACTTCCAGTGTTTAATTCAGCTTTTTGATAAAAGCCTCAGCACACAATCCCTCCATATTTCAAAGGACAAACACATAAAAAGTGTTAAAACTGCACAGTCAAGTAATTGGATTTTATGCCCCCGTCCCGCTCGCTCGCGCTTTTCTCTCCATGGTGCTCTAAAAACTCTCCAAACGCCTCAGATGTCTTGTGAGCTTTTCTTTCTCCATCTCCGCTGCTTTTTATTCTTCGACGTCGCTCACAGGATCAAATATATCCAAGCACGGCGAAGGTTTCCAGATTAAAACGTTCTCAGTGCAAAAGAAGAAAGAAAGAATTGGAGCAAACTGTTTTGGCGCATGAGAGCAGTTTGAGCCCGTGAGAGCGCACACAATAAACCTGTTGTTAACCTTGCTGTGAAAATATGTTTGAAGAAAACAGCCAATTGTTGTATGAAATGTATTCAAGTATAAAATAATGCCCTTTGTTTGGGGGGAAAAACTTGAGCAATGTGAGGGTACAAAAGTCCCCTGTGGCATTTACCAGCACCCTTTGTGCAGTTTGCGCTTTGGCGTCTCCACTTGGCGCATTACCCAGGCCCCTTTAAACGCGATTGTTTCTTTCTTTCTAATGACATTTACCGGATCAAAACATGCTGTTAATTCGATCAGAAAGCTTCACCCTTCATAACAATGGCAGTATAATTTCTCCCAAAGTTTGTTAAGTTGACCGAAATTAGGCAAATGAATAGGGGTCTCCAGGCTACCCATCTTGCAGGTGACGGGGAATAATGCGCGTTCACACCAGCTGCATTCTTCTTTATTTCTCCCTTTCTTTCACAGCATTATTAAAATTTAGGCCAATGAAACTATTCATTCGACTGAATAGACATTTTCTTATAGGATAATAGGATACAAATTGAGCCTCTCCAAAGAGTCTCCAGTGGTGGGTAACCCTCGTGTGCCAGAGGCTGCTGGAGACGCTGGCCTTGACGCAGACGACGCTCGTGTGCCAGGGCTAATCACACACCTGCCGAGGAGTCCAACAAAATAAAGAATGTAAACAAAAAGCTTGCCATCTCTCATAAAAGATGGACGTGTCACCAAGTCGTGTGAGAAACGCCGAGAACAAACGGGGGGACTCCGTCTCCAAAAGATCTCCCCTGAACTTGGCGGAACAGCCTATTAAAGGCTTACTTAATTACTCTAATGACACTGGACAGGCCTTAAAACTCGGACCGGGCTTGGATGAGAGTTAAGATCGCTTGCTGGGATTTGTAAACAGGCGATCGTGTGAGAAACGCGAGTTGGAAGAAAGAGGGTTTCTTTTCTGGCCGGCTTTGTTTTCAGTGCGCACAGTGCGCCCCGCCGGATCAGCCGATCCCAACGCTCACTTCTTATTTCCCGCCTGGGTTGTTACTATGCAAATAATATTCCAAAAGTAATCACGTGTCTTTTGAGCAGCCACGTGGATTAACAAAGCAGGTTTGCCCCCCTGCTAGCCCATGGCTTTAGATTTTTACTATTTCTTTAACTGATCCTAAATGCACACATTTACCCGATGCATGGCTCTAATCCCATGGAATAATTTACACCATGAATGCCAGAGTCCCTTGGATGATCCCTTTATAAGGACCAGCTTTCCCCTCAAATCTCAGTCCGCTTCATCTCCTGCCAGAGCAACACATCTCTCCAACACGCAGCTGAAGTGCTTTTTTAAGAAGTTTCACAGAAATTCGTCGATGGCATCTAAAATGAAGGACAGGAAGGTACGCGCGCCTTGTGCGCTCTGCTTCATGAGGACTGAACTGTTCTGGCAACGCGGCACTTTTAACACCTTTGAGTTACTTTACGGGATTCTGTGTTTCAGTATTTACATCTAATATTATTTAACTACAACTTGGAGTAATTTTCATGCTAGTGAAGGGGACATCTATTGTCCACCACCCGTGTGGCACGCGGTACAGGATGACTGCGGCGCGCTGATGATTTAAAAGCAGCCTTTTCTGACACTTTGGGGACGTTTGGACATTAGAGCAGTCAGCTGGGCTACAAACATTTTCAGTTTACTAAATTTTCGTTTCAAAAGTTTCCAATGAGGCCTCAGAGTTACAGAAACCAGCCGGAGCGCAGATGTCCTCCGCGCGCTCTGGAGGAGCTCAGCGCGCGGCGCGCAAAGATCTCAACGAGTTTCCAAAATATTTCATCGCGCACACATTTTATTTATTTTTTTAATCAAACCATCCTGACTGTGTTATTTTAGTGTTTCTGATGAACAGCTGTAGCTGATGTGTGCTCATGTTGTCTCTTTGTTTCCGCAGAGAACTCCTATCTCACACAAAGTCATCGAGAAACGACGGCGGGACAGAATCAACCGCTGCCTCAATGAATTAGGAAAAACAGTTCCGATGGCTCTGGCAAAACAGGTACTGACACATTTACCACGTAATTTTTAATGTGCGAGATTTCTTATTTATTATACAATATATAATATATTAAACAATATTTATAATTTAGCAAGACAATGCTCATCAGCCAACATTTATCAAAGAATCTACTCATGTTAGCATTTATCAGGTTGGATTTATTTAATCATTCATTCATTCATTTTCATTTGGGCAGAACTCTGGAAAACTGGAAAAGGCTGAAATCTTGGAGATGACGGTTCAGTACCTGCGCGCGCTCCACTCAGCGGACTTCCCCCGCGGGAGAGAAAAGGGTGAGTAAACTTTGCTCACAGCTTTGGCACTTTACGCATCACAGCTGCACATTTCTGTAATGAAACTGTGCACAATTTCTACCCTGATTAAGTACAAACATGAGTTATTAGTGTAGTTATGGCACTTTTAGTTTAACCTCACTTATATTTCCGGTCCAGCTTTACGCACCGGACGCGTCGCGCTCACTGTTCATCATTTCATGTGTGCAGAGTTTAATGGCTGCTTACTTTGACTCACTATAGGTGAACTGCTGGCCGAGTTTGCAAACTACTTCCACTACGGATACCACGAGTGTATGAAGAACCTGGTGCACTACCTGACCACAGAGGACAGGGCCGAGACCAAAGACATCAAGTACGCACGGATCCTCGCCTTCTTACAGTCGAAGTCGCGCGTGGTCACCGAGCCCGTGTTCGGCTCCATGGGCTCGTTGCCTGAACCGTGTGACTACCTGAGCCAGCTGCACTCCTCCCCGGAGCACCAAAGCCACAGCCCGTCCGACTCCGTGTACCAGCAGAGTCCACCGGGACACTTCTCGTGGCACAGCTCGGCCCGCAGCCCGGGCCTCTCGTACCCGACAGTGCCGCTGTCCGCGCACACGCAGCAGCACGGCGGGTACTTGTCACCGGTGCAGGGACTCGACCACCACTACTTCAACTTCATCGGTCACACGCACGCGAACACGTTCAGTCTGCACAGTGCGCAACACGCCATGTAAAGAGTTTTAATATGTGTTCTTGTTTTTATTTATATATTTGTGAATGATGGAATTGATCCTGTAAATGCTGTAAATAAATATTTCTGAGTGAAACTCAGCTGGTTCTGTCATCGTTTCTTCTCAGTGACGCTCAGCGTGCGTGAATCCACAGATCACCAAAATGACAAGCAATTAAAATCTGATGCCTTCCACTGAGAAAAAAGAAACATCAAGTACATCTTTGAGTAAAGACGTTTTAAATCTTTAAATCTTTGGTTGGTTATCTTACATAGATTTCAGGACTCAAAATGAAACAGCAGCCCAGTGACTTGTGGCTGTTTGGAGTGAAGTGAATCACTTGGACAAAGCAGATTGGGCTCAAACTTGATTAAAGCTCACTTTTTGCGACATATTTCCACTAATATTCTTCAGTCTTGTCCACAGACTGTCCGTGGGCTGGTGTGTGGGTTCAGTGGGTGTCACGGTGGGTTCCAGGGGGCACATGAGCCTCGTTCCCACTGGGCCTCCTGATTTAAACAAACTGCACTTAACAAAACCATTGATGCACCAACACTCCCCCTGCATTAAACTTCTAGTCTGTCACTGAATGCAAAACCATTTCTGGACCTGATAAGAGAAAATAAGTCAATAATGATTTTCATAGAAGACATTATTGAATGTGCAGTTTCATAATGACGGCAAACAAAAGTGATGTCCTTTGTGCAAAAAGCTGTATTTTCACAGAAGACAGTGCCAAAGCAGGATAAAAGCTGTCCTGCTCCTGAGCTTTGGCCAAGTTTTACTATTTCCATATGTTTAGGGAAATGAGGCTGCTTATTCATGTGGATGAAAGAGGGATGTTATGCAGGAAGGACGGACAGGGAGGAAAAGTTGGTGCTTGCATGTAAACGTTGCTGTTTCCTCATTCAAACATGGATGCTAGAGAGCAGCATTATGTTAAATCTGTCAGATCTGTGAGCTCTTAAGCCTTTTAAACCTTTCTCCCACTGTCTGAGGGAAGCCATATTGGGAATAGTTAGTGACAGAAAGAGCTTTTTACCTCCCACAGAAAAAGGAATTACTCTCATCAAAGGAATTGTTTTGCCGAGCTGGTGTGAAGCACAGAGTCTTAATAAATGCATTAAACTGTTTCCAGGCTCTTCTGTCCTCCTTTAAGTAAGTTGTATAGTGTTAGATTGTAAAAAGAGAAGTTAAAAAAAGGGGGGGGGGGGAGTCCTTGTTTTCTTAACTAAGGAGGCCCTTTGTGGTGTTTGTGAAAGGGGCACAATCTCTGCGTCCTTCTGCTTTATCCTCGAGTGATTTCGAAGAAAAATAATCAACACCATGAAATCAAAGTTTCTCTGCGAGGGGAGTTCAAGACAACCCCCCCCCCCAGCCCTCCCCCCCCCCCCCCCCCCGACCCCAAGTTTTCCTTAAAGAAGCAGAGCTGAAATCATTGCACATACCTCTCTATGGTGTCATCTTCAGCAATAACACCTGGGCGGACGACTGCAAGACAGCCAGCCAGGTGTGATGAAGGTGTGTGTGGACAGATGTGACGGACGGAGGTTTGTGGATGGATGGGAGGATGACAGACTCATGGATAAGCCCACATTAACCGCCTGGATGGTTGGATAAACCCACATTAACCAGCCCCTGAGCAAAAGGACAAGCAACAAGAGAGCAAATGAAAGAAATGAAAGACAGTGTCCATGCAGATGGAAAAAGTGACAATACGATGGAGGAGAAAAGGCTTTGAGGGAATACTTGAATCCCTACGGCCCCAATATTGGTTTAAATCCTGACTCTAAACAGGGAAAAAAGACTTAAGTTCAGCCAGATGAGAAAGATTTAGCCGCAGCACCTCCCATGAATAATGATAAACTGAGCACGGATAAAAAAAAGGACTCAGATCATTTATTGTCATGTAAACTGAGACGGTGGTGAAGCCTCGCTTTGAGAATGTTTGTCTTTGGCATTAATATCACACGCTGAACATCGACAATCCGCCCGCTCCGAATATTATTCATTGCTGGAAAGTCAAAGGAAAATTCAGTTCATACTTGGATGAGCATGAAGTTCAAGGTTCATCGGCATCCTGTGGAAAGAGGGACAATGACGGGAACAAGGCCGGGACGAGTGTGTTTAAGAAGTGTGTGAAAAATGTATCAGTAAACCCAAAAAAGACTTTGTTAAATAGGATGTTTCACTCGTTCATAAAAACATCTCTGTGTTAAAGTGATATGATATGACTGATGAAGACAAACACTTTGGTTTCACTGCTGCAGCTGCAGTAACTCTTTTCAGTGTTCATTTGTTCTCCATGATCATAATAATCTGTTTAACGTTCGAGTTTTTAAGGTTTTTTTCTGTGTTAATCTGTTCTTGTTCCTCTGCTGCTCTGACACTTGAACCTCAGATCTCATCTTAAAGGCTCTGAAGTTTCAGAAAAAGGAGAAAAATAATTAATTTAATGAAAAATGAATTTTGTCTCTGTGAAATACAAAAGGTTCATTTTGTACTGAATCAATGTTCTGGTTTCATTTTCCAGGACTTCATTTGTTAATGAAGTTACAGATGTAACAGGAACAGTGTAATTAAGTATATTACAGGCGCAGTGTAGCCTAATTTTGAGGTATTTGTACTTTTACACGAGTATTTCTTATACTTGTAGTGGGGGAAGATGAAAATATTGTGCGTCTTTAGTTTAGTTTAGTTTAGTTTATTCATATCATCCAGGAGATACAATTCATGATATATACAACAAGCATTTTTACACGGTTGGATGTGTGAAAAGGGTCAGCCCAAGTAAGCTATTTAAAGCTTTTAATAGGGGGCCCGGTTTTCCATGAATATAGGATATTGGCCAGATATCCTTATAATATGGACAACATACAGATAGACACACAACAAACAATAGAAAATCTCAGCATTAAGGTTACATTGGATTTGATGCGAAGTACAGTAGCAATGTTAACCAAAAGTAATTAATAGATGCAATAAGATACAGGTATTCATATAAATTATTAATCAGCACATTGAACATACTTTGCTAGGAGTTGAATTTTTAATATTTTCTTGAAGATGGAGATGGAATGTGGCATTTTTATTATTTCATCAAGCTCATTCCAAATCTGTGGTCCTCTGCACACAATGCTAAAACTTGTACATTTTAGTCTTCGTTTTTTCCCAGTGATTAGATTTTTATTCCTGGTGGTATAGGTGTGCCTAGGAACACAGATTGGGATGAGGTCACATAGTTTATTATTTAGTTTGTGGACAGTCTGGTACATTACACAAGCATTCTGAAAATAGTTGTACTCACTGAGCCTCAGAAGGTTATAGTGGTGGAAAATCTTTTTAGTGGGAGCGTTAAACTCAGACCATGTTAAGGCGCGTATGACTTTTTTTTGGAGTATCTCAAGTTTTTTTAAATGAGTTGGAAATGTGTTACACCATATGATATTGCAGTATTGTAAATGAGGTTCAAACAGAGATTTGTACAAAATAAGAAGTGCAGAGAGTGGCAGATAGTGTCTCAACTTAAAGAACAGAGCAGCATATTTAGACAGTTTAGTTGTGAGATCATCAATATGTTTTTTAAAATTAAGGAAGTCATCAATGTGGATCCCCAGGAATTTTGTAGAGCCGACTCTTTCAATGTTTTGTCCGTTTATTTTTGGGCAAATTTGTTTAATGTCATTTTTTTTATGGCAGCGGAACAAAATGTAGTTTGTTTTATTGATATTTAGAGAGAGTTTGTTGCATTTAAACCATGTGTCTATTTTCACTAACTCACTGTTTATGATTTGTTCAAGTATGTTTGGATTTTTATGGGAAAAAAACAAGTTTGTGTCATCGGCAAATAATATTTTATGTAGTATGGACGAGGAATTAACAAAGTCATTAATGTATAAGATGAAGAGGAGCGGCCCTAAGATGGAACCCTGGGGAACTCCATGATTGATGGGTTTGTCTGATGATTTGTGGTTGTTCATAAAAACATATTGATGTCTTCCAAACAGGTAGCTGCAGAACCAGTCTAGCGCCAGGCCTCTAATACCGTAGTGTTGTAGTTTATTGATTAGGATGTTAGTGTCGATGGTATCAAAAACTTTAGACAAGTCCAAAAAAATGCCAATGCCATAGTGGCCTTGGTCAATTGCATCATGGATTTTATCAGTTAAATCAAGTATTGCCATATATGTAGTATTTTTCTTTCTGAATCCATACTGGGATGGGACAATGATGTTTAACTTGTCAAGATAGCTGCTGAGTTTGTTGTAAACTACTCTTTTCAGAACCTTGGAGAGAATAGGCAAAATTGATATTGGTCAGTAGTTGCTCAGATCGTTCTTATCCCCAGATTTAAAGACTGGTGTGATTTGTGCAGTTTTTGCCATTTGTGGCACTACTCCAGAGAGTAGAGATAGATTGATACAGTACGTAAGAGGTGCAGTAATTATGTTGGAGATGCCTTTCAGAATTTTACTAGAGATTCCATCTATTCCAGCTGAGTTTGAACTCTTCATATTCATGATTATTTTATAGACTTCATCACAGTTAGTTGGATTCAGGAAGAAGGAGCCCAGATAGTTACCTGATAGGTAATCTTTAAAAGAGGCGTCCTGGGGCTGGCTGATTTTACTGGATATGTTGCTACCAATGGAGACAAAGTAGTCATTGAATTTGTCGGCAAGACTGTTATTTCTGGTGACATTGCTTGTATTGTTATCATGGTCAGGGAACACAGGAGTTTTTTGGCCTCTGTTCAAGACCTTGTTTAGTACTCTCCAAGATTTCTTGGAATCACCCTGTGATGCGTTTATCAATTCTGCATAATGATTACTCTTCCTCTTTCTAATGATATGAGTAAGTTTATTTCTATAATTAATATATTCATTTTTATTATTATAATTAGGTTCATTTATGTATCTTTTGTATAATTTATTTTTATGCTTAATAGATTTTAATATATCCTTTGTGATCCATGGATTTTGATTAGTTGTGCTGCATATGATAGTTTTCTCAGGAATGGTCCTTTGAATAGAGTCAGTTATTTCTTTGGTTAGAGTTTCAAATGCAGCATCAGCATCACTACAATTGTAAACTCTATACCTTACTCCTACTCTCCTTCATTTATCTGACAGTTACTTCACGGATAAAACACATCACTTTATCAGACATGATGAGTTTGTGCATCGACTTTAAACTTACATTATTATGATCAACTTACATGAACAGTGATGATAAAAAGGAAACAAAAGAAAAACACTGAGGCCACAAACTGTGATGATTTTAAAGGAAAAGTTTGACCTTTTGGAAAATTAATTGAAGTCTGTCCATTAAACCTGAAGCCTGCAGCTCATTAGCTTAGCACAAAGGCTGGAAACAGGTGGAAACAGCTAGCGTCCAAAGCTAACACGATGTGCCGACCAGCTCTGCTAAACCTGAACGTGTCACACCCTGTTTGTTCAGTCCAAACAAAAACCACGATGACGAACGTTTGAGTGTTTCTGGGCTGAAAACAGTCTGACACAAGAAACCCTGAAGAACAGTTAATTATTATTTTCACACTTCAGTGGAGTTACAGCCAGGCTTGCTGGTTCCAGCCTTGATGCTAAACTCATCTAACCACCTGTTAGCTGCACACATGACAGCGCTGCCTTCGATCTCTCAGCCGGAGAGTGAATCACTCGTGTTTCCTAAAATGTCTAATTATTCCTTTAAGAGCCAAAAAGGTTGGGAAGCTCTGTTTGGGCTGTACAAGCATCGAGGTCAGGCTTAGCCGGGTAGCTAAGCTTCTGAGAGGACAGTCTGTGTGTGTGTGTGTGTGTGTGTGTGTGTGTGTGTGTGTGTGTGTGTGTGTGTGTGTGTGTGTGTGTGTGTGTGTACAGTCGAGCTTTGGGAGTGAAGCCAAAGACGTAGACAAGCTGTGAGAAACCCAACAGTCAGTGCTGGTTGGTAATCAAAGTTGTCCAGAGGCTCACCTCAGGATGGTCGTCTGATCTCCAGCATGAAAAGACAGAGACACAGAGCGGGGGAGGGGGGAGGGAGGGAGGGGGAGACGGGGGGAGACAGAGGAGAGGAACAGTGAGAGATGGAGGGAGTGTTAAGAAAAGGGGGGAAAGGGATGAAGATCATTCCCACAACAGATACCACTATCTCACAGGGTTGAAAGGGTCTCCTTTCTGTACACCTCCCCCCTCTTCCTCCTCCCCCTCCCCCCGTCCTCTTACCAATAATGCCAAAACTTGGCAGCCAACCCAGCGCATGAGCAACAGTTTCCCATCAGAGAGAGGCAGCCATCCTACCGCCTTGGCACCGCCAACGTCTGAAGAGTGACGGCGCTGTAAGACGACATGAATGGAGCCTGTGAGGAGGCGAAGAGCAGCACATGCGAGCTGAAGAGGGACGCTGCCTGATCCCAGGACAGAGGCAGGTGAATGTTTCAGGGGATGAGCAGGAAAGAAGCATGTGTGGCAGCGTTTTGTGGACAAACGGTGTGTTTTCGGTCATGAACAGCCATGAAAGTTGCTGCCGGAGGATCTTTGAGAGCCGCTCTGCCCCCTGCTGAAGCGTGAGGGCTTCACCTTTCTGCACTTGGCACAACCCTCCATGTGCTCACCAGCAATGCCATCAGATTATGCAAATCCATGGAGATGTCCTATTCAACACTACCTCCATTTAGAACGGAGATATTTGAGCCAAAAAATGAATAGAGCGATAAAGGAGGCAGTGTTTTAAGGAGCGAGAGCAGGGAAGGGTCAAAGACATCTCGACAGAAATTAAAACATAATGAATACTGTACAGAGCGTCCCACCGAGGACGTCTCGCTCCAGGCACACCCTTGCCTTCCCGCTTTGTCTTCTTCTGTTGTTTGGGAGTTTTTTCTCGCGTGCGGCGCGACGATCTGAGAAATATGGAGGCAGAGGGCAGCATGGGAACGGCCCAACAAGCGTGCAGCAGATAGAAAGGAGCTCGGAGTTAAAGAAGAAGAAGAAGAAAACAACAAACAAAAAGAAACAAAGTGCGAGCGAACTCTTTGTTATTCATGGGAAAAAAAGAGCGAGCTTGTTAACTTGCACAATTAAGGCATCATTTGCCAGGAGAAAGTGCAGCTCTTTGTTTTTGGGGGACAAAAGGTTGAGAGAGTGTGTTTTGGGTGGTGCTGTGAGCTTCACGAGGGTGGTGTTTGGTTATCTTGCTGCGCCACAACAAGGGCCACTTTTGTCACGAGCACAGACAGTGTGACATCGGAAAGTGGTCCAGATAAATCAGGTGATTTTGCATGGTAGTTAGACAAAGAGCGCCACGCATTCCAGTTCCTGTGAGCGCTCGCGAAGGGGGGCAAACGACAACACCGTGTGAGTAAATTCACAAGACGGCTCCAATAGAGTGGCATAATTTATGATCCCAGGCCTTTTTGTTAAAGGCTAATGGCATTAAGTTTGACAACATCAATAAATTATTCAGATTTGGACGAATGTGTTAAATTAAAGAAGCTTTGATAAAGATATTCACCTCATTCTGCGCTCCTTTACATCCTTCACATGTAGAAAAGCGGGCAGCAGAAAGGAGAGTTCGAGGCAGCCCGGCCGCCATGACGCCTGACACTTCCTTCATCTGCGGCTCGTCATCAGTCGTGCGACTTGTAGGAAGAGCATTTACCTTCATCTGTTTGAGAGGCAGAGGCAGAATCAGACACATGAGCTACAGGGAAGAGATTCAGGGCAGAGTGAAGAAATCAGATAACGATGGGATAATATTCATGAAAAACAGGTTCCAGGAAACACATCTTCACCTGCTGACAGGTGAGAAGTCCACTCTGTCCTCTCTCTGCTTCTTCTGTCAAAACACAGTAAGACGACAATCTGTTCCTTTTCTTTAAGTTTCTGAGTTTTCACAGAAACACAGACGTTTCCTCCAGTTCTCTTAAACTTCGGCTTCCCTCAGATGTCTCCGTCATCAGAAGAAATATTCCCTGAAGGTTGATTTTCAGTGCTGTGAACACAAACGACCTTTTGTTCACCTTCAGGGTTTCAGGACAGAAGCAGAAATGTCCAAAGGTGGAAAGCAGCTAAAACACTTCTTCTACAGTACTTTAAGTACAGGATCAAGCACACTTTCACTTCTACTTCAACTCTACTACATTCTGGAAGTTGTACTTTTTAGTCCAATACTTTCATTTGAAGCTACAGTTACTTCACAGACAGAGAAGAAGATGTTCAACCAGCTTCACTTTGATCAGATGAACTCAAACTCTGAACAAGCTGCTTCCATGTTAATCAATAATACAGTACACTACAATAATACACAGTAATATAGTTCTATCTTATCTTATCTTATCTTATCTTATCTTATCTTATCTTATCTTATGTACATGAACGCTGTGAAGGCAGCCCGTCTGCTTTTACTTTCATACTTTATGATGAGTAAACATGTAACAGAGTATTTGTACATCGTGGATGTACTTTTACTTGAACAAAGTAAGCGTAGTTCCACTGTTTTGGTTCTATCTGCTTCAAACCTGAGCAGAACAGATCCAAACTGTGGCTGAAGACGACGTGAGGGAGTGAATAAACGTGCTTGTCTGTAGTTTGGCTGAAGCAGCTTTAAGTGATGAAAGCGTTTCTGTGCTAAACAGAGTTTGAGGGAAACTGTGAGACGCAGAGCTTTAATCTGGAAAGACCTCAGTCATCATGTGAACTGCTCTCGTTTCTGTCGTCGCTTCACTTTTATGTCCTGCATCACGCACGCTTAGCTCTCCTCTTTCTCCTCTTCCTCGAGACGAGCTCGACATCTACAGGAATTCCCATCCTGGAGCTGAATGAGGAGCGCCGTCCTTTCAGCCTCAATCACTCTCGTGCTGTTGAGGCTGCGCTGACGTGTGAAGGCTTCTTTGAGACGGCCTTTAGGTCGCGCTGAGGCTGCTTCACTGCCAGAAACCTCCCTCACACATAACGCTTCAGTGGCGAGCGGAGAATATGAAAACCGACAACGTGAATCAGGAGAATGAGACACGAAGCTCTTTGGGGTCTGAAAGGCTGCGTGTGATGTGGTCAGACGGTCACAGCTGAGGCACCTGACAAACTTGACACCCCGGTTGACTCTTTGCTGGGCCAATAAGAAAGGCTCAATAAACCCAGAGGTCCTAATGTGCTCCCCGTGCGCTTGGCTGGACTCATGAGGGGCGAGCGCGGTACGTTCGGCCTTTTGTCCGGCGAGATGACGGCCGCTCCTCTGTGTTGAGCTGTGTCCGGGGCCAGCATAGGGCCAGCTGGGGGGGACCCCGGGGCTTGCGGGTCACCCTCCGAGGTCACGATCTGACTAACCAATCCAGAGAAAGAAATAAAGCAGCAGTGAGATTGGCAGCCAGCGACTGCAGCTGAATGAGATCCAGCAAATACATTTTCTCCTGTGAATGTCGATGGTGTGACTGAAGGCTTTTAACCGAAGTGAAAGAGCTTTGTCTCGTGTGGGAGGCAGATTTAGGACAAACGAAGATGAAGCAGGAGCACAGAGGCCTTCACAGCCCGAGAGGACAGACGGGTAGAAAACACACTGGAGCTGAAGTTTGGTCCCGTTTGACGGCGCCTGAGACGTCCCAGCAGACGGACACGGCAGCGGTCATCGTGGCGGGTGAAGCGGTCATACCCTCCCCGACCTCAGCGTGACCTTCACAGCAGGACGTCCATGTCCGACACGAGGACAAGACGCAGCGTGTGGAACAACGAGCACAGATCAGTCCGAAACAACACGAGTCATTCATGACATGAGACAGACGGAGCGACCAGAAAACAGCCGTTCGGCCCCATTTTGACTGACGGCTGAACAAATATGGACACAGCTTATTAAACACAGTGTGACTGAATTCAGAGGTTTCAGTGTTTTGTTGTGTGTATACGACTGCAGTGATGAGAAAACCTGATTTATACATGTGAGAGTTTGATTCTAAACTCTTCTTTTGAGTATTTGTCGGACATTTATTTGACAACATAACAGGAAATGAGAAAAGTGAAGGAGGACAACCTGAAACGAACGTCCCCACCTGGACTCAGACTGACGACTGAGGACTCTGACCACATTTACAGGCTCATTTTCCACAATTATTCTGCATAATATTCAGAATTATGTGAAGAGCACATTCACATCCTGTGAATCAGGCCTCACTCTGAAAGCAGCATATCGTTCAGGTGTGAGGAGCTTTCTCTGGGCAGCACATGAGCCTCGGTTTGGTTTTTATGGCAGTTTGTCAGCTGACCTCTGGCACACAAACCCACCAGCCAACAGAGCAGAGATACATGCACAACAGAAAACCCTCATCTCTGACCAGAAGCTCACCTGCTTTCAAACATGATGACACACTTGATATCAACAGGTTCTGCACAAATTCTGCAACTCTGACCTTTTGAAGAAGGCGGCTGATGGGATGAAAGATGGAGGCTGTTCACTGCCGGCGGGAAACCTTATTTTGACAGACAGAAGCAACAGAAGGACAAACGTTGTTGTGTTCATCAGGAACATTAGTGGTAGTTTGATCTTCACTGTGCACAGAATCTGATGTGAGAGGGTTTTCATGTAGGAAACACTTTTAAAATACTGCTTATTTTTTACATCCAGACACCCGAAACAAAGCACCAGCTGATGTGAAACCTCATGAAAACAGTCCTGACGCTTAACATTGAACATCACAGCGAGCGCAGACTGGATCAATGCGTCCTGTGGTTTCAGCTGTCTATTTCACAAACACTGATCGAGTTGTTAATTCTTACGTATTGATTGCAGCAACGGCCTAAAAACCTTTGCAGGTCAGTTTCTTTGAATAATTCCTTTTAATGTTTGAGTGGGAAAGTTCGTTCGTGAGCTTTTGAGCAACAAAATCATCTGAGTGAAACGTTTGTTTACCAGCTTCAAAGCCAACGTCACGATTTGTTAACATGTGAAATATGAGACGGTGAGACGCAGCTGAACGCTCTGCGTGGAAGCACTGAGCACACACACACACACACACACACACACACACACACACACACACACACACACACACACAAAGGAGTGCTGTTTTATACCCAACATTAATTCCCATTAGGAAAACAAACAGGGCCTGAGAGAGCATCATTCAGAGCTATCTGCTGCGCTCACAGTTGGCAGCGCTCCCCTCCAACGTGCCAGCAGCGGGGGTGACGCTCCGACGTCCCGGCGTCCTTTCAGACAACAACCAAACAAACTGCTGCTCTGAACACAAACGTTTAGTTTTTAACCTAAACCTTTAAAGTCTTCAGTGTCACTTCACGTTTATTCAGGATGAAGCTTCAACAGTAAACATCAAGAATGTGTTGAAAAAGCTGAATTTGAGTAGAAATCTGCAGACGCTCTCATCACGTTATCACTCACAGAGGCACGAGAAACACTTGATTTACTGCAGCTTAGTGATGCTGCAAGAAACCGTTTATGAAGCTAATTCATGATAAGAGAATTAATCATACTTGTTATTATATCTGAATTAATTTTGGCAGTAAAATCATCCTTAAATAAGAACAAATTCAAAACGTTTAAGTCAAGAAGTTTGTCAGCGGAGGAAATGCAAAAAGTTAGATGCATTCAAAGCTTCAGGCGTCCTGAGATGAAGCGCCTGGACGTTCTGGCCTTTCTCTGCTAAAATCCAGCGGCGGCCTGAGAATATAGGAGGATTAAAAGAGCCTCAGAACAAGCCATCGCTTGTGGGCAAAGACACCCACAGATAACTTTCTGAATGGCTGCTTACGCTTCTGCTTTTCTCTCCCCATCATCAGATAGCAGAGGAGAGAAAAAGGACTAACAAGATGCACATTTTACACTGAAAACTGTTATTGTTCCTCCTAATCTGGCCCACCATCTGAGAGGAGGGCTGCGCTGAGGAGCGGGGGGCTTTAATGGGAGGACGAGAGCCAACTCAGGGCCAGGGGAGGAGAGGGAGAGAAAGTGGGGAGGCGGGGGTGGAGGGGGCTGGTCTTTGGCTTTAAGGAGGGGATCAGTTGGGAAGTGTAGAATGGATGTTTCTTTTTCTCTATGGGGGGAACTTTGTATTTGACTGTTGTTTGTATCTGTCTTTCAGGGGCCTGATCCCCGTGGGCCTGGACAGAGAGATGCCTCTGGATGTGTTTGCATGTGTGTGTGTGTGTGTGTGTGTGTGTGTGAGGTAGAGAGAGAGACTGATGGTGGGATCTACCCCTCTTCTTTCCTACAGCTGCAGCTCAGCGGATTAGCCGTCATCCACAAGGCAACATTACACAAGTAGCCTTTGAACAAAAGTCATGGATACTATTAATGATATGGTAATCCGTAATGGAGCTACCTCCCAGTAGTGATTATACTGACATGGGAAGAATGTCCAAGAGTCCTGGACGCAACTACCCAAACAACACTGTGGCTATTGTTGGCAGGCCTGGTCTGAGGCCTGCACCTACATCCACTGGCATCAGCCGACTAACAATCCCTTCCTCCTACACACACACACACACACACACACACACACACACACACACACACACACACACTGCCCCTGCTTTCTTGACACCCTTCCCTCCACCCTGATCACCCTATGAATAAAAATGAAAACCCAAAAATGTATGTAGAGAAAGAGAGGGAGGGAGCGGGTGGGAGCGGAGGGGGGAGAAACAAAGTGTCTTGGCCGGGATCAGCCGGGGGTTTCTCCCTATAAGGTTCCCACACACTGGCTGGAGCTGGATCCCTCCTCTCTGTCTCCACCCGGTCCATCCTTTCTCCTCACAGCCAGAGGAGACCACACAAACACTGAGAGGTTTCATCACTTAAAGGCCGGACGGTGGTGCGGAGGACGAGGCCAGTGAGGTGGGTGTGCTGTGGTGGAGGTGGAGGTGGGGTTGGGGGAGAGGCCACTGTTTGCCTGGGTAAATGTTCTCCGGCAGACCGGCTGGGTCACAGCAGGGGTGTTTAACCCTCAAAACTCGTCTCTTTTACACACAATTACCAATTTCTGTGTTCACTGCAGCCACTAATCCACTGTGCTGTCAGTCCAGCCACTGAGGTGAACTGAGTCAGGGGAGCTCAGAGAGTCGCAGCAGAGCAGAGCACTGATGGAGTAAAACATGTAAAGAAATGAAGTAAAACATGTGAAGAAATGAAGTAAAAAGTAAAGAAATTAAGTAAAAAAGTAAAGAAATGAAGTAAAAACATGGAAAGAAATGAAGTAAAAATATGAAAAGAAATGAAGTAAAAACATGTAAAGAAGTAAAACCACGGAAAGAAGTGAAGTAAAAACACGTAAAGAAATGAAGAAATGAAGCAAAAACAAGGAAAGAAATGAAGTAAAACATGTAAAGAAATGAAGTAAAAACATGGAAAGAAATGAAGTAAAAATATGAAAAGAAATGAAGTAAAAACATGGAAAGAAATGAAGTAAAAATATGAAAAGAAATGAAGTAAAAACATGTAAAGAAGTAAAACCACGGAAAGAAGTGAAGTAAAAACACGTAAAGAAATGAAGAAATGAAGCAAAAACAAGGAAAGAAATGAAGTAAAACATGTAAAGAAATGAAGCAAAAACAAGGAAAGAAATGAAGTAAAACATGTAAAGAAATGAAGTAAAAACATGGAAAGAAATGAAGTAAAACATGTAAAGAAATGAAGTAAAACATGTAAAGAAATGAAGCAAAAACAAGGAAAGAAATGAAGTAAAACATGTAAAGAAATGAAGTAAAAACATGGAAAGAAATGAAGTAAAACATGTAAAGAAATGAAGTAAAAACATGGAAAGAAATGAAGTAAAACATGTAAAGAAATTAAGTAAAAACATGTAAAGAAATGAAGCAAAAACATTTAAAGAAGTGAAGTAAAAACAAGGAAAGAAATGAGGTAAAAACGTAAAGAAATGAAGTGCATCAGTAAACCAATAACATGCATTTTGCTGCAAACCCAGCAGATTTAAAGGTAAGTCGACTTCTACTCGTGGAGACCCTGAACCCTCTTTAACAGCTAAAAAACACGTTGTTTTAAGTGTGCCACAGGAAATGCATCACTTCAGTTTGTGGAGTCAAAGACAGCAGCTGTGAAACAGTTGACCTTTATACGCTGTGTGTCTGTGATTGGCGCTGATTTGATCAAGATCCCTGTGACTCCAGTTTGAAACGCAGGCTTCATCAAAAACTCGGACTGGACTCTGATTCCGGTTTCTCGGACGTGACAAAGCTCCTCTCGAGCCTCAGAGCACGTTTCACCGTCAGCAGACTGAAGCTCTGATACGAGCCGTTTGTGGACAGAGGCTGAGGACGGCGGAGAGATGCAGGTGGTGCAGAGGCAGACAGGTGCAGCGTGGAGAGGTGCAGCTCTGCAGACTCACCACGACATGCGAGCGCCGCCCACTGAGATTAAGCATGCACACATTATGCCTCCCAAATGCCACACACACTGAACACCCCCCACTCACACACCGAGTCTCAGATTTAGAGCCAAAATTCTTTCATTATTCTTAAAAACAAACACTGACTGATGTTTGAGCTCACAGAAAATGAAACATCCTGTCAGGATTTCTTTGTTAACGTTAAATAACTGAAGGTTCAATGTGAGCAGTGACAGCGGCTGAAACGACGCGTTTGGACTGACAGCTGACGGGTAAAAGTTCAAGCCTCGGTCGACGTGTCGAGGCTGAAAGCAGCTGAACTGTCAGCTGAAGAGTGAGAGGTTAAAGCGCTTAAATGATCTGTCGAAGGAGAGAAACGAAAGCGACTGAAGTCTGTGTGAAGTGTGAGCACTGCAAACAGTTGAAGCGTAAGAGAGAAACAAGTGATCATGAAGCAGTTCAGAACATAAAATCACACTTTCTTTGCTTCATATAAACTATCTGCTTACTGGAACATATGTTGGTATTTATCAATCATTATAAATCACTTATGAACGATTATGAAGGGTTTGGTTATAAAGATCAGAATTCATCTACAAACACTTCCTTATTTACTATCAATAAACTGTAATTAGGAGATTATTGAGGGAAAGCGCTCACAGATCTAAACATTAATAAGTGATTATAGTATCTAATAAAGAGCCAGTAGGTGACCATGCTAATAAGCGACGAGCTAATTGTGAATATGTGTACTTTAATATAAAGTTGCCGCTTTTTAATGACTTTCAGTCACGTGTTGTTTCCTCATCTGCACCCTTCACTCTTTTTAATGATGTCACATACACGATGAGACGAAACGATTCACGTTAAGGCCTCGAAAACGTTCAGGAAGACGCTCAGCAGACCAATATGAAGCCGCTTGCTTCAAGAGGCCCGTTAATTTATGCAAATTTGCAAACAACATTTAAAATGCCACTTCTTAACCATTAGGCTGCCTCTGGATCAGCGCTCTTTGTAACAGCTCTGTCCTTGCTTGACTGATATGTCAAAGTTGAGGACGCGGCGGAAAGCAGAGAATGAGAATACCACACAGGCTCTGACACAGGGATCAATCCGATTGGAATGATTTAGCATTTCTACGTTTTGAATGAAAATGAGTGCGCTAGACGGTGGAGCAGTTTGATTAGTGGGATCCTTAAGTCCCCCGAAGCCTTCAGGGCCCTTTCTCTCCTCCGTCAGAGCCAGAAGAAAAGTCCTCTTTCTCTCCTTTCAGCAGTCCCTTGGTACCCCGGCTTTCTCCTCTCTGTTGGTATTACAAAATCCCCTTTCAAAACAACCCTTGTCACCTGTCAGCTAAGCCAGGCTGGTTAGCTAGGTCTTTATCCTCAGCACATACACCCACACGTACACAGAGGGACTGACTCCCAGCCCCCACCCCGTTCACGCACATATCCCTACATTCATAGAAAATACATAGACACAACTGCAAATCCCAACCGCACACACACACACACACACACACACACACACACACGCCCACCCACTCACCCATGCTCACACACTGAAACCACATGTCTGAGAGCTGTTCCTATAGCGCTTTAAAATTCATTACCCTGTTCACGCTAACAAACGTCCTCGCTGGGACGAGCTGCGGCCGACACCTCACGAGCTGCTGAGCCGACGTGTACACGTTTGGACAAACTGCGTGTGAGGATGAGGAGCAGAGGATGACAGCAAAGACTGAGCTAACACTTAACGAGGGGCAGGAAATAAAGAAAATGACTTTAAACACTTTTCTGTTTCGGCTTAAATATTCATCTTTTCATCGTTTCATCTCATGTGTTTTGTGATCCTTGATTATTCCCTCCATATTTTATCTAATGCAGCATGTTTCTAACCCTGTGCTTTGACCCTTTCTTGGTTAAATAAGAGATATTGTACATAAAAATGAATAATTCAATAATCATTTTAACCTTGTTTACGTTGTGGAATCTGAATGAAATGCAGCACGTGATGATTTCTTTAAACCTGCCTCAGACTGAGATGTTAACGTTAAAAGTTTACAGATCAGCAATAAGCCATTTGGGATAAGTTATTAACGTTTACACTTGCAGATGTGACGAGTTTTATGAAGTGAGAAACTCATGAATCTTTAGTGATGATTCAATTTCAAGTGTGCAGTTCCTCCTTTAAGGATCATGGAGTTTCCACCTTAAATAATCCACTGAGTGTGGAGTTTTACATGCTAATCAGACAAAATATCTCTCTGGATGGACAGATTTTTCACAACCTGGCAACCCAAAACTGATCTATAAAGCATCTCTAAAAGATTTGGGTGATCTGGGGTGAATGCTTGATTCTGATTGGCTGCATAAGGAATTAAGGGACACCTAAGAAACGGTTCTAAATGAATGTGCAGCGTGTACCTTAAATTAGTTACCACAGAGGAGTCAAACCGCTTTGACTTTAAAGCGTCACAGACAATGGACCCTGCTAGCATAGCGTTAGCTTAGCCTTGTAGCTGAGCCAAAGAGCTCAGTGAGCTCAGTGGACTCATCCTGTTTAAGGCTCATCCTATTTACTGGAGCAGTAAACAACGCTTCTACTGAGTAAGAACCTTATGGTTGATTGATTACGGTGTGATGATTGATTGTTAACTCTCAGGTGCTCACAGAGAAACTGATTTATGGCTTGTGAAAAGTTTTGATTACAAACTGCATGAAAATATGAATTATTGGTGTTGATTTTTTTCTATGGAGAGTGATGATGGTATAAGCAGGATGACGCCCATCGAGGTGTGTATAACATGGAATTAATGGACTGCTTCTACTAACGACACCTCGTCTGGCATCTCTTATATACAAGATAGAAAACCTCTAATAAAATATCTCATATTGGAAAGTGCTTATTATTTTAGCCGCCCACCTCTTTAGCATTTTTAAGCAACAATTTGAACTCGGTTTACAGCACGCTTTGGTGCTGTCAGCAGATTTCAGTTTTTATGAGCTTTAAGTGCATCTGAAGCTTCAATAACTGCTCAATTAACACATAATCAATGCCTGACTTTATAGTTAGTATATAGTATTTATACTTTTAACTATGAATTATCCACATGTGAAGGATTAGTACATGTGTGTAAACAGTTAATAAAAACACAATGAAGATTTTTTTTTTTTTAGATTTCTTTTTATCGAGCATCAATGACACAGTACATGTATACAGAACGACATAGAAGGATCAAACTGCTCATAACTGTATTTTAACCCACCAATCCGGTAAAAAACAAACAAAAAACGCATAACAAAATGAGCATATACCTGGGCTCGCCAGCTGTGAAGTTGTGCACTAAACAAGACATGGTTCACATGGATTCGATCATGGATTTGTCCCTTGACCCCCTTAGAGTATATTTTATTTTCTCTAATTGTATGAATTGTGTCAGGTTGTTAAACCACACACACACTTTGGGTGGATTTATTGATTTCCAATGCAATAAAATTCTTCTACGTGCAAGCAGCATCGTAAAAGCAATTATGTTTTTATAACTTTTCCTTAATGTTGTATGTCTTCTATCCGTGGTACCAAATATGGCCATAGCTACGTTGGGTTGAAGATTAATATACAACGCTTCTGACAACGTTTTAAAAATGGTAGACCAATAGGTTGCCAGGGTTGGACATGACCAAAACATATGTGTTAAATCACCTGTCACAGCTTGCATCCGTGTTAGGATATATTTTAGCCAGTCTTGCTTTGGAGTAATGGGTGCGATGTAGGATCTTGAATTGTATATTGTTTAATTTGGCACAGGAAGTGCTGTCATTTACTCTACGTAGAGAGTTCTCCAATATGGCTTCTTCCAAGTCCTCCCCCAACTCATCCACCCAGTCTGCCCTAATCTTTGCCAATGTTACATTTTTAAAAGAGTTTATGCAATCACTTATTCTTGAGATAAGTCTTTTAGAGTTGAACGGGGAACAATGAAGATTCTTAATGTGTAATTATTAACATCATTATAGATGATTACAGCTTCATGCAGTGTGATCAAGAGTTAACTGTTCACACACACGTTGTTTGTTTTTGATGTGATGACAAAAACATTAATAAACACTTAAACTTTATGTCAGCGTACAGATACTTTTCAGTGTGTTACAAACAAAAAATAAGGTTTTTGTACAGCACAACATCACAAACACGACTTTTTGCACGACCGCCGTGGGACCAGTAGTCTTATCTTAAAGTTAAGGTTTACACATAATCTGTACGACAGAAGAGATAATGTGGTGATTTAGCATTACAGTACTTGGTTATTTTAGCATAAATACCTGAATTTTTACTCCAACATGTGGTATAAGTGTGTACGCCACGTTGGGAGGAGCGTCACTGCATCCAGCAGCTGAACAAACCTGAGCTTAAGTCCTAAAGGCCAGGCTCAGTGTGTGGGGAGGGGGACATTGCTGGGTGAAGGAGGGGGTGTTTAACTGATGGCCGCAGAGAGGCGGAAGGGTCAGAGCAGAGGGTGGTCATCCGGCCCGGTCATTTAGCCGAGGCCCGGCGTGCCCCGAGCAGCCGTCGCTCATTAACCCGCTGACAGGAGCTCTGGACGGCGAGGAGCGCCGACCCACACAGAGAGGTCAGAGGTCAACCAGCCCTCTCACCGGCCATCAGATCAAGATGGATGCACAAGCGGCGCCTGATCCCCCGATCAAAGGGTCAGTGATGCTTTGTCAGGAGCACAACAGACACCAACGCTCACAGAAACACATGAAAACAAATTGATTCATCAAAGGTGTTAAAGCTTTTTACACTAATCTACTTTTAAGGTTTTCACGTGATCTTAAACCGCGTTTCCGTACAGAGACGACGAGGACAAAGATGTTTAAACGTGTGACGTTCAGGAGGCGCTTCATGAGCAGAGAGCCTAAATCACACAAAGTGGAAATGATAACAGTCTGTTTCGTGCATTTCTTGGGACCTGAAAGTTATTTTCATTATCAGTTAATCACTCAATTATTTTTGTATTATTCAGTTAATAAATGAATAAGTTGCCCTTCATGTCTTCACAGAGCGAAAAGTCGACCAACTGCTCGCTTGGTCCAAAACTCAGAGATATATTCAATTCAAAATCATATAAAACAGAGAAGTTGGAGCCAGAAAATGTTTGTTATTTATGATTTATTACTTAAAATATTGAAAAGTGAAGTCGATTAATTTGAATGTGCACTGAAGCAGAGGCTTCTTCACGCTGCACTCAGTCCTGTTTTAAATGTCATTCAAAAGATTCATGGAGTGTCATTACAGCTCAATGATGAAGACGTGAAAGATACTTTCAGAGTAATTTGCACTCTTGTACTCGGATGAAGTCGCCCTCTTCTCTTCTAGCTTTCAGTCTGAATACACGATGAACACAAAGAGAAGGACGAGCTCTCGACAGCATGACGTTCACCATCACATCAGGACATTTACATACATAAAGCAGCAGCACTCAGCAGAGACTCTGCAGGTTAAACTCTTGAAAAGCTGTTCGGCAAAGTCTTCCTCATTACACACTAATACCAGATGAGATCATTTCCCAGATAAAATGACCCCACTAATGTGGGACTGAGGGCCGGTAAGAGGGTTCAGAATCCGCCTCAGTGGCCTTCAGGTCTGAAGAGGTTGTTGTGTTTCTGAGTGGAGTGAAGAATGGATGAATGAAGCTCGGTCAGGTCGGAGGGACCCTCGTCTTCACAGGGCCACGAAGATATTTCTGAGTTTGTCTTGAGTGAGCGACCGAGTGGAATTCTTTAACTTTGAGTGGAGACGAGTGACGAGTGGGAGGTGAAAGAGGCCAAAACGACGGCACCAAGAAATGAGTTTTTGTTCTGGCTTCACGTGGTGCTGCAGATGAAGGGGGGGGGGGGGTCAGTATTCAGTAATAATTTCAAACATAACAAAGATGTTTTATGGACCGATGAGTCTCAACTAACGTTTACTTCCTTCAAACTCTGTCTCATCCAGAACAGCAATTATTGATTTAATTAAATGAGACAACTGAAAAAACTACAAATAAGTTGTGAAGAGGACGGATTAAAATGACACTGTCATTTCACAAACACACATTATTTGGACTAATCCCAACTACTCACATCCTGCAGCCTTCCTAAAGCCTGAAAATGGACTGTGAGCAAAGTTTACTTTGTCCAATTTATCCAATTGAGGGAAGTTAATCTGTGAAAGGGCTGCGTGCACAGCGGCTCCTCGGCCCCAGCGAGAATCAACACTTTGAGCCTCAGAAAGTCTCAAAGCTGAACACCAGAAGCTGAACACAGTTTAGGTCCCTGCTGTGCAGTAATGTGTGAACACACATTTAACGTGTGTGTCAGATTCATCACAAATCTTCCTCGTGTGAGGAAGAGCCACAGTGAGTCCTCAGAGGCAGAATGAAGCGGTGAATACACAGAAGTCAGACCAGCAGTCAGTTTACGTTGCGTTGTATTAGCGACACGCTAGCCTCTGACTGCTAGCATAGCAGCTGTCTTCATGGAGAAACTACGTTAAACTTACTACAAGAAGGTTTTAACTCCCTATGAAACACTCTCAATTTAACACTGATGTCTCTATATGACCTACGGCAGCGAGTGAGACTGTCCTTCACCAGACGGAGGAAACTGGGATTTAAAAGGATTCAAAGCGATCGTGGATCAGACTGTTCTGAAGCTGTGTGACGTTAAAACACACATTATCTCATCGCTTCGCATCCTGCAAACGGCTCTTTAAAACATAAAAATCCATTTTAAGAATAAGCTGCGTCTTACTTTCACTCACTTCTAAAAACAAATAGATCAAACCCAATGGAAACACTTCCGCTTTTGACCACATGGGGCGCCAAAATCCCCACAAAAGGACAGTTTGTTGTAGTTTTAACAAATCAGCGAAGACTGAACAGCTGCGGGACGCTCTGCTCTGCTGATCTGAGGTCTGTCCACAGACGTCAGACATTGTCCAGGTCCGTCCTTCAGTTGAGCCTCTTGAGGTGGACCAGAGTGGACGTGTTGAGGATCATTGTCCTCTTTTCATGTTGTGTTACAGACGACAAGCAGATGATGTGACGTCAGTGAAATGTTTCTGGTGCTGCAGCACAAACCCAAAGCAGGATTTTCCAGCCATACTGGGGACTTACTGGTATGTTTAAACCAGTATACTGTACTGGGCCAAGCCTTTGTCAAACCATTCAGACTGCTATGTTCAAACGATGACCATAAGAGGAAAACTGCTGCTGAGTCTCATGTCCCTCAGACTCGAGGACAGACATGTCTAACTCCGCCCGTCCAGCCTCAGATCCTTCACACTCCTTTTCCTCTCTTTCCACCTCGGCATCAGATCTGCTCCTTTTCTCAGAGCCGGTTTCACCCCACCCCTCGTTCTCATGAACCTCTCCTCTGTCTCTCTCTCCCTCAGCCTCTGTGTCTCTCACCCTCCACCCCCACCATGTCCATCTCTTCGTCCCCCACTGACTGTGTGTCTCAAGGTCCTCCTGATTGGTCATGGGGATTTCTCCTGGTCCTCCACAGCAGTGTGTTCATGTGTGTGTGCTCGTCCACCTCGGCCGCCGGCCTGACTGCGGCTGAGACACGCCGGCTGCATGACGCAGTCGTCTTCTTTTTACTCACATGTGCTTTAACCTTCACGAAAACAGGCCGACAGCCAATAACGGCACCAAAGAGAAGAAGGAGAAATACTTGAATAATCTGCTTCCCCCTGAGTCCTGCAGAGCTCAGGGTCTAAGTCAGCTCAGGAAGACCCAGTGTGCATCCAGCCTGCTGGATTTCAGGCCCGAGGATTGAGCTGATGCAGAGACTTTAAACAGGAGACTGATGGGACGGAGGACTGTGGGGAATAAACAGCTGATATGATCTTCTTTACTTGGGACCTGACACACAGGCCTGTTCTGTGCTGGGTAAAGCTGCTTTTATGATTGTATGTATCAGATACACACACTGTAATACGTAAAGATAAAGTACTTCCTGTAAACTTCTACATACTGTTGAGGCTCTTGTGTTGTTGGTTTAAACAGTGAAGCTGACGTTAGTCTAGATTTTTCCTCAACTAATAAAATGAAAACCAGTGATGAACTGATCCTAAAGGGTTCTGTTCGTGGTGACGCTCAGAGCTGGACTGAGCGTCTTCATCACAATGAACATGGACACCACACACACACACTGTCCTGCTGCCACACATACTTGCCAGAGCACCAAATGTGCATTAATCCACAGCAGAAAATAGTCCCCAACAGACGTGATTCAGGAAATGAGTTCAGCCTTTTTAAAAAGTGACACTATGAATTTATGTTTGTCTTCAGCGGGAACCAGCTGGTCTGAGAGCAGTGAGAGACGCACGAACACTTTGTCAGTCTTTCTGTGGGATTTGTGGACAATAACAAAAATACAGACTAGAATCAGCATCGTGAAACAACAACAAAATCCAAATAGAGACACAAACAAGAGTTAAAGTGAACACTGTTCTCGATGTTCAGACCATTAAATATGTAAAAACAAAGTAATGAGTCAATGTATGCTTTCATGGAAAGTTCAACCTTTTATTGCCTTTTACTGACATCATCAGAGATTTTATTTGCTTCAGTGCAAACCCACTAAACTGAACTCCTCTGTGTTTTCACAGTGTTTCCATGCAGTTTCTAGAAGACTGAAGCTGAAATTCAGCCTGAATCACACGGTGCCGTCAGAAGCAGCCAGTGGCTCCATGCTGCTGAGTGTTGACCCTAATATCTGTGGTTTTAACCCCGTCTGACATTCATAATCTCCATTATCTTTCAGCCTCCGCTGGTCTAAGACCTCAGGTCCAGGACAGTAGGGGACCAGAGGAACAAAAAGATGCTCGTCACAGTCGCTTCTCACCAGATAAAATCAGTGACTGTATTGGTGTCGGAGCCGTGCGTAACGGCTTTTTGTATGCGTGTGTGTGTGTTTATGTGTGTGTGTGTGTGGGGGGGTCTAACTGTCTGACACCTGCAGCTCTTCATACTCAAAATGCAAATCCAAGCTCCCACCCCCCTGACGACCCCTCCCTCAATCCAAGGTTACTGAGCAACGACTTTCACAAATCTAGATCAGATTTAAATAGAAGCACAAAAAGAATTAAAGCTTTTCCCTTCAAATAACACGAGAAGTCCACATCACTGCTAACAACGAGATAACTGATCTTTATACAAACTAAAATCTGTGATGATAATCCAGATATTTAAGAAGAATCTAAATTTAAAGTGGCCAAAACAGTTGGTTTTAAACAGAGTGAAGAGGCTTCAGGAGGGAGACGCTGGAAAAACAGACCTGGCCAGGTGTGAAGTCAACGTGTGTGCAGTGAAAGTGAAGAATAACAGCTTTGTCCGTCCTGACGGCAGGTGCAAGCCTCTGCATCAGCACACATCTGCCTCTGACTGCAGCGCTGAAGTGAACGAGGAGCTCAATCCCAAACCAGCTCTGAGTTTGCAGCCTTGCAGCCAAGGCTGACCTCTGACCTCGCTGCTGGGGGGCTACTTAAGAATATGTCCCAGTGGGAAGCGAGTAAAGTGGTATTTGTATTGTTGTAAGAGGAGCGTGGAGTAAATTGAGAAAAGCACCTGTTCCACTGGGTGCCACAGATGCACTCTGGGTGGGACGTTAGCTGATGGTCTGTAATGTAAACCAGCTCTCTAGTGCCACCTATGGGCTGTTCTACACAGCACAACACAGCAGCAGAGAGGGAGTAAAACCACAACCAGCCTCAGTTTCAGATAAACAACACGCGGTCTGTCAGGTTACAACACTGTGGATCAGCTGTGTGAAGAGGAGCATGAGAACGTGCTTCATCCTGTCAGCAGCACAGTCTTCATCCCAGTCACATCTCCTTCATAAACATATGAGTGGAAAGACAAGCTGCAACTCTAGAAAGTCAGAATAAATGGAAAGAACAGTGAGCTGGTGTCTGATGCAGGAGTTAGAGCACAGCCTGTGATCTGATGTCTTCATCACTGAGTGTTACAGTTTGATTTCATCCTGTTACGAAACAGGTTGAAGTGTATTTTTGGATATGAAACAACAGTCGAGCAGCGCCGCCCAGTGGTCCTGAGGTGGTACTCACGGCCCTGAGCAGAAGACCAAGGAGGTGAAGCCTGAAACAATTCTTTTATTCAATTTACGTCAAAGTGTTTACGTATGGACGTCAAACTTGATGTATTCTGCCGGGTTTGGTCTGTCCGTATCTGTGTACGGACGGAAGGTGGAAACTATTTTCTTTGCAGAAAGACAAATAAATAAATAAATAAATAAATAAATAAATAAATAAATAAATAAATAAATAAATCTAAATGTTCATTTGAGCTGAATTTGAGACGTCTCTGATGTATCATTAAAATTATTTTTTCTTCCAAATCGCCCTTTCTGACAATGATATTATCATTTTGAGACGTGTTTTGTTTGTAAAGATGCTTTTCTGAAACCTCTCAGTTCCAATACAGCATGAATGTGACTCAGAGTTTAACTGCACTGCTGGACTGAAGCTGAAGCACATTATGTCCAACATCCCTTCAGCCAACTGGTTTTGGATCAGTTTGCACTGGATCGTGTTGCTTTTCTGTCTCAGATATGCGCGCAGTGCACTTGTGACGTCAAGTCGGCCAGAATTACATTTCCGGGACAATATTTCACAACAAAATTCAATTCAACAAAGGTTATCCCTTTTTATTGGTAGTGGTGGCACTTTATTTTGAAAGACACACACTCGTTTCCGTTCGTGGTTGTCCTCCCTCGCGCTGACTTGATGCGGGGATTCAACAGGTGCCAAAAAATGAAAGTGCAGCAGAAATGTGAGCTGAGAGGAAAAGAGCAGTCTGAAATAAAATGTGAATAAAATAACAGCACGTTGTGGATTCAAGTGAATGTTTTCTTTAATTATTTTGCTTTTATCAGAAAAAGTTCCCCTCTGCCTGAAAGCAGGTTTCTGTGTGAACATCTGTGTGTCAGGGCCATCGCCTCCAGCCAGTGTGAAATATCTAAAATGGTTTCTACTCTGGAGGATGGCTCTAAGTATCCACAGTTGATCTCAGTAGAAACACACCAAGCAGAACCCTTTTTTTTTTTTCATTTTAAGGCTTCTGGAAACTCAACTGACCCGCAAGAGTGTGTTTGGGTTGAGGGTGAGAAGGCTGAGGGCAGCAGGGTTTAGGTTAAAAGACCTGATCAAGATCAGGATTTGATCAGACTACAAACAAATCTACTTTTTAATAACGACTAAGTTACACACAACGTGTCCTTTAAACGTCCCCGGCTTGGCTCACTCTTGACTTCAGGAACATGGCGCACGCCTTGAACTTCGACCTCGGATATTTATTCAACCTCGTTAATCTGTTTGACTAAATGCAAGTCCGTCACTCAAAATTCTCGCGATGAATGGCGCCCATATATTAGGGGAGATGGGGGGGTCCTCGTCCACTTGGAGGGGCATTGGGTTTCCTGGAGGACCTTGGTGAGGTTTGGAACAGTCGACAGTCTCAAATCTGCACAAGAAGCATCCAGCCATGGCGGAGGGGGTGATTAGTTTCATGAAGGACTTTCTGGCAGGAGGCGTCGCCGCTGCCATCTCCAAAACAGCCGTCGCTCCCATTGAGAGAGTCAAGCTGTTGCTGCAGGTAAAATAATTGAACCAATTGATGCCCGATGCATGGCAGCGTGGCTCTTGATTTGTGCGTAAAATTGTGCGTAAATGTTGGGATACAGATGAACCAAAGTGTAACTCTGGAATAGATTTTAATAGAAGAAAAGCCCGTTTGTGCAGTTTAAGTTCATGTGGTCTGGCGCGTCATGTCAAAGGGCAGCTGAGATGTCCTGCGTCACGCGGACAGGCTTTTACGCACTGGACTGCGCTGCTGTATGACGGTGATGACAAGGTCTCCTCCTGTATGTGTTCCATAAAGGCATAACACTAGTTTATGAGCTATTGGAACGCTTCTTATGTTGATTATTACTCCAACACAACAGATACCCGCAGTAATATTTGTGAAATTGGACAGCTAAATTTAACTTGAAGAACGTAATCTAATCCACGGCTGATTCTCAAGTGACAGGAGTGCGCGTGTAGACTGCTGGGCGCACAGCCTCACACAGCAATGATGGCCCGACACCATGAGACACTAAAAATATTAAACACAGGAAGTTTTTATAATTGAAATACGACACAATCAATGCTGGGACAAAGTCCTTTTACGCAGACGTTTTATTACAGAATGAAGTACATTTTGGGATAACGCACCGAGTCAAATGAGCTTGGATTGTCTTCGGGTCTTGTAGGTCCAGCATGCCAGCAAACAGATCACCGCAGAGACTCAGTACAAGGGCATCATCGACTGCGTGGTCAGGATCCCAAAGGAACAGGGTATTATCTCCTTCTGGAGAGGTAACCTGGCCAACGTGATCCGTTACTTCCCCACCCAAGCCCTCAACTTCGCCTTCAAAGACAAGTACAAGCAGCTCTTCCTCGGCGGCGTGGATCAGAAAACACAGTTCTGGCGTTACTTCGCGGGTAATCTGGCATCTGGCGGCGCCGCTGGCGGGACTTCGCTCTGCTTCGTCTATCCTCTCGACTTCGCCAGGACAAGACTCGCTGCCGACATCGGTAAGGGCGCAGCTGAGAGAGAGTTCACCGGTCTGGGAAACTGCCTCACCAAGATCTTCAAAAGCGACGGCATCAGGGGACTTTACCTGGGATTCAGCGTGTCGGTGCAGGGTATCGTCATCTACAGAGCGGCATACTTCGGATGCTTCGACACAGCTAAAGGTGCGCACGTCAGGCTCATCTGACTCTTTTTAAGACTGTTTTTAACGTCCAAGTGTTTGTTTTCACGTGACTTGACTCCTCCCTCATACAGGTATGCTGCCAGACCCCAAGAACACGCACATCGTCGTTACCTGGATGATCGCCCAGACTGTGACCGCCATATCCGGTATCATCTCTTACCCCTTCGACACCGTCAGACGTCGTATGATGATGCAGTCTGGACGCAAAGGAGGTGAGCGTCACTCCGCTCCTGTGGTGACGGATTTGATTTGTTTGACACAATTACGCATTTTAGGCATGCAGTCAAAGACATTACGCATCACCATCCGTCTCCATGTCCACAGCTGACATCATGTACAAGGGCACAATGGACTGCTGGAGGAAGATCCTCAAGGACGAGGGAGCAAAAGCCTTCTTCAAGGGTGCCTGGTCCAACGTGATCAGAGGCATGGGGGGCGCCTTCGTGTTGGTGCTGTACGACGAGATCAAGAAGTTCACATAATAAACTTTGTCATCCCCCCTCCCTCAGGAGACCCTTCACATTGTCTAAGTCTTAATTGTTGTGAGAGTGATAACAGCTTGTGGTGAATTACGCCTGGCACAGGTGGCGCAGGTACACCTGACCCGGGTTACCCCCCCTCTGATCTGTATATATCCCATCACTCAGGGGGCAGTCTTTCAGCGTGACAGAGTGGAGCCAGTGTCAGTGGAGATGTGATGATGTAAGGGATGAGGTCACTTCCTGTCACGTACTCCTCATGTTAGTTTGGAATGCGGTTGCTGAGGCCCTTGTGTTGTTCTGCTGTGACCACTCTGACCCACGTGTCCCACCTCACACGTCATTTTATTAAGAATAAAGATTTTAGTCTGATTGATGCTTCTCCCTCTTGTGTAGCTAAACAGGCCTTTTCACAGCAGGTACTTTGACTTTGGCTCCATTAGATTAAAGAGTCCCAGTGAGTCACAACAACAAGAGCCTGGAACAACAATTAAAATACGATAATTAGGGTTTCAGCAAAATGACCCTGCACCCTGACTTTGACCTGTGGTAAGAATCAACCCTGAGGCCACAGAGCCTTTTAAAAAGACACAAAATACTCATAATCATTTCAGATACAACCACTGTGTTTATGAACTGTGGCGTGAGCTCCAAAGGCCTTTATGTGTTTTAGGAGAGTCAGAGCAAGATGTTCTGTTCACCATTTAACTCCATTTAAAGTTGTAAAACAGCACACAGCTGACTGGTGGAACAAGCAGCTTTCTTTATTTCAAACAGGATATAAAATAACATTTATCATTGCTTTAAAACGTAATTCTCCTTTGCATGTCATGGTGCCGCTGCAGCGTGCCGGCCGACTGGTGTGAGGAGTTACTGCAGTTTTCAAAGCGAGGCTTGAACTACTCAAACACTTAAAAAACAGCTCTGAGCATCGTCTGCTGTATTTCAGTGTCACAGAGTGGAAAAAAAAGTGCATCTTCTTAATAACTGATGAGCATGACGACACGATGAACGGGTATGAAGAGACGCCACTGAAGGAAAGCGATCAGAGACGTGAGAGCAGCGGCGTCCTCAGCACCAGGCCGGCCGGGCTGCGCTCGGTTTTTTGGACCTGGGTACAGGTGTGCTGCTGGAGTCGGTGGAGGAAACTGCTCTGGAGCTGTGGTGGGCAGAGCTGACTGACCTGGGACCTGCTGGTGTGACAACAGAGGGTTATCTTCTGATGACACATCTACCTTCTCATAGTGAGATCAGAAACCTAAACACCTTTTAACTTTTAATCCAAATGTCCATCGTGAGGACAGAACACCTTCCATTTAATATCTAAACATTTCAGCCATAACAGGCCAAGGCAGACAGGTAGAGTACAGGTGAGCAGACACAAGCATGACGGCGTTTATCAGAGACGGTAAAGCAACGACTTCTACGGCGAGCAAATGATTCAAAGTTTTACTCTTGAACCAAGCAAAGACAGAAGGCTTATACAGTTTGACAGCAATCATTAAATAATGTTGAAAAATATAACCAATAAAAATCTAAACTCTGCAGGAAGTCCATTCATTTAAACACACAGATAAAAGCTGTTAATGTGACCACTGATGAATGGGTGATTCTTACCAGCGTGCGTCATCCACAGCAGCTGTCTACGGTCTGAAAGTCTTCTTCTGTTAATTAAATCTGCAGCCATCTGACGGCAGCAGGTCAGACGCGTGATAAACGTGAGGGGCGTCGCGGCGCCGCCACGTGCTGATCCTCTTTGTTTTCCATCATCAAACCAGATCACGGCACAAACAGACGCACACACTCCTGCTCGTGTGGATTGAAAGCGCTCGGCGAGGTTTTGGTGCAGAGGTGTGTTAATGCTCTGCAGCGACCTCTGAAGGTTTCTCACAGCGAGAATCTGAAGCTCGTTTTCGTCACACATTAGGAATATATGACCGAGAAGGCCCCTGCTTGGTGTTTTAAGTCTTCTAAGACGTTTGTCTGAGCCACGTTCTCACGCTGTTCAGTGGATAGAAATGACTAAAACATGCAGGTGTACGTTACCCACCTGACGGCGTCTTACTGGCAGACCTGCCTTTCTTCACAGTAGACACACAGACGGGGTACAAAGGAGCTCCCAGGTACCCGACTTGTCGCTGGTAGTCTGCCAGCTGGTCTGCACGCTTCAAGCCAGGCGTTGGCCTGACCGACTCCAACCTCTTCAGGAAAGCCTGAAAGAACACAGTGACATTTTTCAACTGGCAGGTAATGAAAAAAAAACCTACTGTAAACACGACACTGTGAGAGATATCAGAACATTTTCTCAGGATGTCAGCGTGAGAGGTGTTGACAGGTATATGAAGTCAGTGTCCAAAGCTGTCTTGGGTAAGCGATCTATCATTTTTGAGCGATGGACAGCTTCTCCAGGATCGTTCACAGAACACAACCCTGACTGTGAACAAGGAGAGACGCTGTCAAACATAAATAAAAACAACCAAACGGTGTTCACTGACAGCCTTTCCAGGATGCCCCTTTCACACCCAATGACAATCCTCTCACCTGTTACCAATGAGCCTGTTTACCTGTGGAATGATCCAAACAGGTGTTTTTGGAGCATTTTATTTTCGTTTATTTAAAATCTACCTAGCATCCAAACTTTTGGGGGATCAGAATTTTATGTACTCTTAAAGTCTTCAGTACCTCTGAGTGTTCAGCCAGAAATCAGCCATAAAACCCTCAAATGCAGTGGCTGCAGGACTTTTATGTGACCGATGAAGTTCTTTCCAGTATTTGAGTCATGGAGTCGCATACTGTATTTTACTGTTCTTTGACAGAAATCAAGCTCAAATAGTTCTCATTCTTCCCAAACACCAACTGAAAATGAAACAAATATCTGGAGCTTCAATGCAAACAACCAAACTGCATCACAACGTAGGCAAGTGGCTGAATGTCACGATGCAGTCGCACTCCCACGTGCATGCTGTGCAGTGAGCTAAAAACTGCACATGAAGCCAGACAACGAGCAAAAAGCTCAACAGTCAAGAGTTCACAAGTCGTCCAGAGGCCACGAAAAGGCAGCACGGCCTCTTTCTGCCGTCACACCGGCCACCTGCTGCACCCCCAGCAGATGAACCAGTTTGAGATCTCAAACAGAATCTATATCAGCATCCCGCCTCTGACAGGAAAACAACATTTCGTTTGTGATTGAACAATCTTGAAACACACAGAACTACATCTGCTGGTGCAGGACAAACGGGGTGTCTCCCATGTGTGATGTGTGTGTGTGTGTGTGTGTGGGGGGGGGGGGGGGGGGGGGGGGGGGGTACACACTGATCACACGGCAGATTCAGTTACTTCACTCTAAGAATAGAGAGGGCACAGAAAAGCACCCCTGAGAGATGGACTGAGGAGAGAAGACGAGCTGTCCTTAAAATGACTGCAGCACACTCCCTCACAAAAACAGCCAGGACTAATCCAACATCTCTGATCAGCAATAATGACAAACATATGAGACATCATCAGCGAAGACAACGCCAATCAGAGGAGACAATGAGTCTCTGCTGGCTGCCAGTTATCACTTCCTGAATCATGCTTAAACTCAGCTGCTCTCCTCGCCCGTGTCTCTGCCTCAAAGCGGTGAAGCAGTTACTGTCAGGACGAAGAGGCTCAATGTCTTCTAATGTCACTCTGTGGTGCTGCTGCAAGCCGCCACCTGCTGCCGTCCGTCCAAGTCCATCCGTGTCTGCTTTCAGGGGCGGAACTCCGAGTCTGACACCCGCTAACTAGTAGCTCTCTAACTAGTCTCCTCAAAGAAATGAACGCTTCAAGAAGCAAAAGTCTGCTAGCATAATAACTGCAAACAATCACAGCTGTGACATTTATGACTGACGACTTGAAGCTACTTAACCTGCACTTAACTCACAAAGAAAACTACATTCAAGAATACGCAGCAAGTTTGTTTTACCATCTGATCAAATGAATTCTGATGGTTTTGATCAGGATTCTTTAATGCTTTCTAATTTCTGTACCAGGAGACAACAAACAAATCTGACAATGAGATGACTTCATTTCAAATATCAAAGGTTTATGTCAGTGATCGCGTGGGTGAAACACCAGATCACGTTGACAATTAAGCATTTTTAAAGGAGCGTATTTGAATTATTACTAACCTTGAAAACAATAAGTTAAAGTTCAGCACTTTCCAAACTTTCAAAACTTTGTACAAACCCTTCAGTTTTTAAAATTCACCAGCAAAGATATGTGATTATTTGCCCCTTTGGTGAATACAGACAGACAGGAACAATGCAGAGAATTAGATCAACAACATTTTCTATAATCATACTCATGTAGAGCATCTATACTGAAATCGGTATTGATCAGCTCACCAGGTTCTCCCTCTCAATGCGCTGCTGTTCCCGCTGCCTGTTGAGGGCGCTGTGAGAGAGGCGAACGAGAGGTGAGTTACTGGCTGCACGCGTCTTCTTCCCCGCTGTGCTTCCTGGTCTGGGCCCTGGAGAAAGGCGTGAAAGCTCCTGAAGGAGTCGCTGGTTCTCGCGGTCTATGGATCGGACCTGATCGTTGGTGAATGAGTAGTTCTTCCTGTTTCTCCCTCCGGGGCAGCGGAAGACCAGTTTACCCCCCAGCTGACTGTCTGAGCTGAGAGAGCCTGATTGGTGAGAAGGACACTTCTATGTTCAATCTGCCTTTTAAAGGGGGATCACTGCGTTTTATGGAATATTGAAATGGTTCTTGGTGGGTTTGTTTGCTTAAACACTAAAACATGTGAAAAGCACCACATTAAGGTCACCAGAGGTATAAAACAAAGATCACAGCAAACATAACCGAGCAGAGAGGCACCAGCAGACTCACACTCATCCACATCCTGATCTGAGTCCTCAGCTTGATGTGTGTTGGTCAGGCCACTGGAGGGCACACCCTCCTCCTCCTCCTCCTCCTCCTCCTCCACCTCCTGCGGCTGCTGCTCTTTCAGGCTCCCCTCTTCAGCCTCTCTGTGGTTCAGGCCTGATGACTGGAGAGGGCTGGAGTCAGCAGAGGAGAGGGGGCTCACATCTGTCACCGTATCGTCGGACTCCTCTGTACGGCTGGCAGGCACATCCTCAGATCCTGCTGAGCCCCCTCGGATCCTTCTCGCTGCAGGGGATAAAGAAGACTTGCTGGGCCTGAGAGGGGTGGGGGAGTCTAAACTCCTTCTCCTGTTGGTGCTGCTGCAGGAGCTCTCTGAGTCTGCGTCCACGCTGGCTTCAGTTGAGGTGGGGGACGGACTTCGGCCGTGCCGACTTCGTATCCGTTTTTTACGTTTATTTCTCCCCTTTGAGCCAAAGTGTTTGGCACTGGACGCCGATGCTTCTTCCTCAGACTCATCTGGACTCTGACTGTACACATTCTGATCATCTGCCTCTCTGGCCTCAGCCAGCAAAGCCATTAATGTTCCATTGGGCCTTTTAGAGAACAAATTAGAATCTTCCTCACCATCGCTACTGTTACTAATGACTGTATCTGAAGTGCAGGCAGCACATGACATGCTGGATGCCCCGCTCTTCCCTCTCTCTGGCCGACGGACGCTGTTGTTGTTGCTCTCCACTGGCTTCAGGTCTTTTTTGTTCCCATCAGTCCTTGGGGACCGACCAATGTTTATATTTTCAGTCCGTTTTGCACACAGCCTCTCAGGTGCTGGGGGGCTCTCTCTTTCCCCCTTCAAGCCTTTCTCCATCTTTTTCCCTCCATCTCTGCCGATGCTGCTCTCATTGCAGTCACTGTCGAAAAACGAGTGATCCACTTCACCTTCTAGATCGCTGTGATTGAACATGGCCGTCTCTCCCAGCACACCGAGCCTACAGGGCAGTAAAACACGGAGATGTTAGATCATTTAAAGACTAACAAGCTGTGCAGATGTTTGTCATGTAATTTTCTTCACTACAAATGATGTACACTGACATCACAGGTAACAGTTTATCAAAACAGGCAGACGTGTCTTAGAATGAATAAACTGTTTTCTTCCACTAAACCGATCCACTGGATTTCATTCAGTTCCACACAAAATGGAAATAAGTTTAAACCCTCTTAACACTTGATCCAGTTGTGTAACCCGACCAGACTGAAAATCAGGTCTGGGTTCATCTTTGTGACGTTATCGAGACATGAAGCTGAACCACAATAATAATCTAACAGTCAAAAACTGATTCAGACTTGATGCTAACTGACTTACAAATCATAAAGACAGACATGGAAACCAACAGCTAAGGGAAAATATTCATCTGAAAATCTAAAACTCTGTAAGATGCATTTGATTATGCTCAGCTGAAACGTTAAATTATATTGTACTACGATTTGTATTTAAGGAGCTAAAACCTGTAAACACACTAGTATGTTTTTCCAGGTATGTTATGTAAAGTACTCAATAATTAAATTTAACGTGTGTAGTTTAAATCCAGCTACAGTGACGCACAGCCAACACACCTGATCTATAAACCTGAAGGCAAAACATGCTTTAAAGCTACATGCTCGGTAGCCAGATGAAGATGCTAGCTTAGCTTAGTTTGACTGTACGTTTGCGTTAGCTAACTTTAGCTGTATGGAAACGTATTTCTTACCTGGCGAAGGCTAACACGACGAGCAGTGACTCAGCAGAAGTACGGCGGCCTGTGAGTCTCTACAGAGGCTGCATTCCGTTCAGAAGACGAACAAATCCAACGTAAACCATCATTTTAAACGATTTCGACGTTAGCGGGCTACAGCAAACTTCTGTGAGAGCGACATAGTGCCTGGTAACTATGCAACGTCACTTCCTGTCAACGGTTGCCGCGCTGCAGAGCTGTGCAGCGTCTCGTGCGCCAAGCGTCGACTAAATCGGATTAGTTTTATGACTGAAGGAAAAAAGTAGAAAGTTAATTAAAAAAATCAATTGAAACAAAAAGACCTCTGGAGCAGAACATACAATCAAACTGTCAGTGAAGATTTTCATTTAAAAATACAATAAAATATATAATAATGACCAGCTGGGCTGCAGTAACGTCTCATAACAGAGGCCTTAATGGAAATATTAGTCATCAAAAACACGAGAATAAACACGAGAAAAGAGCCTCAGAGCTGTGTTCAATTTAATGACCATAAACTATTTTTCATCTCTTTGAATTCTGAAGTACTTAAACCAAAACAGATAAATAAAAAATGAAAAATAAAACTCAAACTGCACAAATCCACTGAAGAAATACAGCTGAAACATGGAATTATATTATTTTTAAGAATCAAATGTGTAATATTGAGTCTGTGTATATTAAATGAAATGAAGTGCATTCTGCTGTGTTAGGTTAAATGTACTTGAACTCATTTTGAATGTGCACATAATCCTGATTTTCTGTTCTAAACTGTGTAAAACTGAAGTTAATTTCACAAACAGAACATTAGCTTTTAGTTTACCGAGAACCCAGATGAGCAGTCTCTTTCCGTCGAAGGTTTAAACTCCTTTAACGCAGACAGAAGGAGGCCTGCTGGAGGAACAAACAGGAGGTCATGTCGTTTTTATTTGGGGGTCCATTGTACCAAAGTAACTGCTCCCCCTAGTGCATACCCATTAACAAGAAAGGCTATTATCCGAAGCGCGTCCCCTGACACTGCGATTTGTCACGGGTTCTCTCTTAATGACGTTGTTAGACCTAGAAGTGACACACACCAATGAAATGCCAACGTGCCGGGACAATGGGACCAGGGTGAATCTATAATATGAACCTGTGTCTGGTCACTGTCATAGCATTTACATGCCAAAGCAGGACGGGTGGAGATGGGGGGGACACGTCAGCCCGTGGACAATACATTTCTGCTGTCTGAGCTCCAAAGATTCTTTAAAAAATTCAGATTTTATTTTGCTGACTGGTGAGAAAAGCTTCGTCTGACTCTGACAACGGACTGACTGTGAAACTCAGCCACTGTTGTCCAATAATGGACACCCAGAGGTCCTTCCAATGTTTCTAAGGGGTCCACAGCAAAAGTTTATTCACCAGCAGAAAAAAACAGAATAAGTGCAGATTTCTCTGCTCTGCTTACAAATTCATACAAAACAATAATCAGTCAATGCAGAGCTCACGACAAACAGACTTTCATCCAGTTTGCCCATGTTTGGACTCTGTGTTATCTGTGAAAGGACTCCAAAGATGTTATTTTACTGTCCATAAAATGTTAAAAAATAGTGCAAAAGGCCCTTTAAAACGTTCCAAAGTCCCAGGAGAAGTCTTCACATCCCTTGTTTAATCTGCCCGACAGTCTTTATCAAACAAGACCTCCTAATCTGAGCGACTACAATCAGAGAATATTTCACATTTTATGTAAAAAATGGCCAAAATGATAAAAAGATAATCAAAATAGTTGCAGATGACTAATCTGTTAATCGACCAACTGTTTCAGGTCTCGTCTGTAACTTTCACACACCTGAATGAAGAACAAAAGAAAGTTGAGGACAGTAAAAGACTGTTCAGTTTAATGAAGAGTGAAATCAGGCGTTCATGTCATCCAGCTTTGCTTCACTGGGGGGGGGGGGGGGGGGGGGTTAGTTTTACATGAGGTTTACATGAGACTCGATCAAAACGTGAATTTAAGCTCAGACCAGAAATGACTCAGCTCAGATGGTCTTCGGCCTCTGAGGCAGACACAGATTATAATACGCAGTTTGATCCCAAAAGTCCGGTCCTTTCCAGCCACACCAGCCCTGAAAGAGACAACACGCAGGTCAGACGGCAGCACGTGAAGACGTCTACCTGACGGACGGACACGAGACCCACCTTGTCTGTGATGACCCGTAAGTCCTCCGCTCCGGTGTAATGTGGATCGAGGATGAGGTAACGGATCTGCCCGCTGGTCTCGCTCCACGACACGCCGAGGATAGTGTGAGCTAAGACTCCGCCCCCTGCAACACAGCAGCCACATGGAAAGACGCTTTGAGTCCAAGTAGGGACAGACGGCAGGTGGTCCAGTCATGTGTTCACAAAGTGGTGAATCTCGCTCCATCCTCTATGAACGACTGAGCCTTTCCAGGATGCCCCTTTCATACCCAATCATGATCCTCTCACCTGTTACCAATCAACCTGCTGCATTCATGTGTTTTTACTGCTGTGGATGTTTCAGCTGGAGCTCATTGAACTACTTTACATCCTGTCGGCTGCTTTAATCTACAGCAGTGCATCAGATTCTAGAAGATCATCATGTGGCCGTCCTGTGAGAACCACGTATCTCCAAAAAGTCTGATGAGCCTGTTTTCAGCTTTGTGACGATGCATTTTCAGCTGATCCAAGAGGCTTTCTAAAGAGTTATTTGAGCTGAAGAACAGAAGAAGTTTCTCCAGACATGAAGGAACTCTTCATCCTTTAGTTCAGCACAAACATTCAACATCAGCACATCTGGAGATACGAGCTTTTCAAGGTACAGAAAAGTAGTAGTAATTAAAGCTGTCAGATGCAGTGGAGCAGAAGTACAGTATAAAGTTGCATAAAGTACCTTGAATGTGTACTTCAGTGGTTTCTGTTTTGACTGTGCGAACATGAGTCACATGATCGGTTATAATGTTGTTTTGTAATTGGTTTAAGTGACATTTGTGAAAATAACACAGTTGTTGTGCTTCAAATGCCCAAATACTTCTGACAGAGTTTAGAAATACTTCTGAAATAGCTCCAGCTCACCGATCATGATGGGAGTCCCTTCAGTCAGGAAGTGGTTGGCCAGTTCTCTGCCTTTGGACGCCAACTCTGAACCTTGACTGAAGAGGACAAATATCAGACAAATCCAAATAAGACGAACATCATCAGACGAGCTGCTGCCCCAGGCGTCGCACAGCTCACCTCACAAACATGATCTTGGAAGTGACCTCGAGCAGCTGGTTCAGAACAGCCTGAACCTCGATGGATCCGATCCACTGCCGCGACCCCACAAAGGACACCTGTTTGTCTCCAACGTCCACCAAAGCCTGGAGAGGACGGAGCCCATTAAAAGCAGCCATTTGGACACTTCGAGCGTATTATGTGTATGAGTTATGAGGTGCATCATGTGTTCAGAGGGCCCGCCCTCTACCTGCTGGATCTCCTTGTGGGTGGGCACCGGCCGCTCTGTGAAGCCTTGCTGCTGGAACCAGGAGCAGATGGTCTGCAGGGAGCGATAAGCACAGCCCCAGCCGTTGTCATCCACGTGGTCCTGCATGTAATGGTGATAGCTGTAGATCCCCCGGACCAGATACGCCTCGACAAAAAACAAATCAGGGTCATTAGTTCTTGCAGAGGACGTCTCAGTGTCCATCTGCAACAGAGGGGACAGAGTGAGAGCTGAACTTGGTGATTACCTTTCCGTTGTCCAGGGTGGGGTGTGTGAGGACCAGGTGAGGGTTCCGGAGGTAGCCGTCTTTGTAGGGCTCATTGGGAAAGTGGTAAGCGTTAGCTCTTTTAAAACAGGGCCAATCGTGTGGCAGCTCAAACCGCTGATGCAGTTCCTGCGTAGAGAGATTTAGTGTGGAATGAAATGTAAAATCACGTTCAGGTCCAGCAGTCAGGACGACAGGCCTGACCCCCTTCACACTATTGTCTAAACCAGGTGTCAAACAAAGTCACAGCTCCGCTTTGATCTGGTGTTTCATAAAGGTACCATGAGTTGGATCCACTAGTGTTCATCTGTATGCTTCATGCTAAGCTAAGATTACAGCAGAGTAAGTGTAGTGTCAGCGGAGCCTCATGATTCCTGCCTGTTTGTGCAGGACTTGAAAGCACCGTGGGTCTCACCTGACGCTGAGCCTCCAGCTGGCTGTCGGGCACCCCGGCTGGGTAAACCACAGTCACCAGCCCTGCCGGCTCTGGGAGGAGGAAGTGGAACGGTTCAGGTAGCAGCAGCGTGGTGCCCTTCATGTGCTGCAGGGTCACTTTCTCCATCTCATGCAGCTGGTGAGTCAGCGCCTCCAACAGGCGCTCAAAGGCACTGCAACGCCAGAGCGGAGAGAGTGTGGAGAGCTGATCAGTCGAGTTTGGTCAGTGATGTAAAATCGAGTGTTTCTCAGGTGAGACATACTCTTTGATCGTGTCATTGCAGGTGACACGGACGACACAGTCCACAGGAAGAGCTGTGGACAGGAAGTGGGACTTCTGCACCGTTCTGCAGAGGATCGGGGCCGAGGCGGGGCCGGTCGTTGTCGTCTCCATCATCAGTCGAAGGTTAATGACGCTCTGAAGTGAGTTTACGTTCAAGCACACACAGACACCATCAAGACAAAGAGGGACAGATGAATGTCCTTCAGCTCACAGCTGTGACAGTCCGACGATTAATCGATGAATCGAATTTAATCTGCACCTGTCTTCATAATGAATTTATCTTTAAACACTAAAGATATCACTGATTCTAGCTTCTCACACATGACTATTTGCTGTTTTTCTTCTCTGATGATACATTTAATATCTTTGGACTAAACGCTTAACCTGCAGTGAGGCTACAACAACATCAGCCACTGAACACTTTCACAATCCCCGGACGTCAAATCACACAAAGCTCCGTCTAAACAACACGAGCTGAAACAGAACAACAGTCCCAGCACTGCTGTACAGAGCCCCCCCCACCCCACCCCAGCCTGCACAGCCCCAGTGGCCTCCTAAGCCAGGGATTGTGGGTTCGAGTCCCATCTGGGGTGATGAGCAGAGCAGTGGAGCAAAGATGAGCTGAGTCCACAAACCAGAACCTCAATGCAACAAATTCTCTGCTCTGATTCATTTTCTGTACAGACAAAACTGAATTTATCTCCAGGTGTTGGACCGCTGGTCACCTGTAACAAAGCGTCAATGTGCTGTTGCAGTCCGACTAAGGTTACATCTACAATGCAAGAAACTTCCTGGTTCACATGATGAGAATAAAACCGATTATTATGCATAAACGTCACTGTCAGACCGCCTCATACACACCGCTGCTGCGCTCTTTCTGCCTTTCTTCTTTGCTGACCTCTTGCCGACACTCTCTTGTTCATCTGTCCTGAAATAAATAAAAAAAATCAGTCAAACAAAGAAAAGCAAAGCTGAGGACCTCCTGTAACAAACACTGTTAAAACGGAAACTCACTGAATCCACTGATGTATATCTTCACACTTTGTGTCCGGAGATATTTCTTCAGGCGTCACATGGACGCCTCCGTTTGGCCAGATGATAACAGGACTGTCACAGACCATCAGGACACACGATTCAGATTTCACCTGAGAGCGAAGCGTCTCAAATGTGCTGGAGATGAGTCTGTGCACGAGCAGCGCTGAGAGAAGACGGGCAGACAGTATCAGTGCTTCAGCACAGGTACGTCACATCATTTCACCTGTTAGCCAGTTTTAAAACACCTGTGCACATCCTCTTATGTGACGTTGCACTGATTCATTAATTCATCTTTATCTAATAAGCAGAATCTTACCTTTACTTTGATTAACATCTCTGCTCTGCACTTGGCTGCAGGTAGAGCAGCTAAATCTGCTACTCCCAAATTACATTAAATTTAAATTAAAGCACCATGAGGACGTCGGGCCTTAGACACCTCTGAATACTTTTTACATTTTTACGTTCTGAGGAGCAGTTTACATTTACATGTACTGTATGTGTGCATCTAGGTACTAAATGAGGTTTTATGCTGGGAGCCCATTAAACCTCTGGGTGGCTTCAAACCGCTACACTAAACTTATTGGACTGAAAGGTCCGTGAACGCACCATCCGTGCTGTCCAGTAGACATTTGAAGTCCAGCGGTCCTCTAAGACGAAGGACAGTCCCTGTGTCGGAGGACTGAGAGTCTGCAACAACCTGAAATAACACAGAAGAAGTGATTAGCCTGAATTACGAGCAGGTGACAGAGTTTACGGCGTCAACAGACAAACATGTCGTGGTCTTCTTAGACCTGAGGGGCCGCTGTCAGCTAGCAGGATGCTAACCTGTTAGCTGACAGCGAACAGACTGTAACACAAAGCCGAACAGAAAAAGACATGAACGGTCATTAAAGTGTGAACTCACCATCGTGGAGGTCAGCGCGGTGATATCAAAACCACTAAACTGCTATTCTCTGAACTCAGCAGGCTGACATGTCTGTTGTAGGAAATATTGAACGTGTCTCTGGCTGCGGCGTTCTATTGGACCACGCTGACCCCGCCCACTCATGTTGCATTCACGGTAACTCGTAATTGAAACACTTTACGGGATAACACGGTGAGTGTAGCATCTGGTTCCAGATCTTTGTGGTTTGTGTCAGATCCCATGAGATGACGTCTGAGGAGGTGACAGTGTTCACTGTTTCAAAAATAGTGAAAAATTAAATATTTCTGTGTAAAAAATATTTTCTTTCTCTTTATCTATTAAACCTTCACCGGTTCATCAAACTGTAGGTCTATAGACATACAGCACTGTCAAGATCAACATATATGTACACAGATAATTATATTAAAAAATCATAATTGAAAGGACAGGCAATTTTTTTTGGTCACTTCTTGCTTCTGTTTTGTGATGATTTTATACCGTAATGTGATCTTTAAGAAACAGTGCCAGACTGCTGAGCAGTTGAATGTGGGAATAGGTTAAGGCCTACATTTGGAGCAAAATAATACTTATAACATCAACTATACTGTGCAGTCAGTCATGCTGCTTAGTGCTGTTCAACGTCCTCTAAACTCTCCTGTAGTGGTGCTGTCTGCAGTGTTACGACTGTCCCTGATGCTGGTTGTGCTTTACGAGGGTTGAGTGATGCATACTATATCTAATTATTCCAGCATCAGTGGCCGTGTCACCCGTCTTATGCAACACTTGAAAACATGCTTCAGCACTGTTGTATCTCTACCTTTTTATTCAGCTTTTCACTTGTATTTTAGATCTACTTTCCTTACAGGGATGAAGGATGCAGAGAGAGTGTAAAGAATCATCATTAATATATGTTAAAGCGTAGAAACCCGTTTCTTGGTGCTTGTTTGCCTCCAGCTCTTACATGGCAGCCCTGCATGCTTGGCCAGGCAGGGTGAGCGCACACACACAGTTAGAGGTACTGTGTGTGCCCTGTTATGCACAGAGAAGTGGGAGCTTTCTAACAATCATCTCTTGTAGAACGCATCACCACCAAAACCTCAACAACAGAAAAAATAAAATCAGCTGATCAAAGGCTGCATTTGTAGACAATCAGATAGCAGTAAATAATTAACTGCTTCGCACCAAACAAAGGGCATTACAAGTGAAATACATGAATGTCCATAAATGAAAGGATGAAACTTATTAACAAGATTTATTAACGATTCTATTTCACCACTGCAAAGTCAAATAAGGCTCCTGCCCGTAAGCAGAGTTGAACATTATGTCACTTTTAGGTCACTCATGTTTTCATCTGACGTTGCTTCTGGATAAAATCTTCGCGGGTCTGTTGGGATCACTGGGAAAAGGAGCTGAAAGGGTTTTCCTCATGCATCGTCTAAACGCAGCAGAGCCCTGAACAGGCCCAGCGTTCACGTCTGGCTTCGACCGTTCGCGCCTCTGAACGCACAGAGGAAGCAGCTGCTCTGAGTTGTGCCTTCACTCGAATAACATTGCTGGAAATAACTTATTTGGAAAATGTGGGGAAGGAAACATGAGTTTGTCTGAGGTGCTGGTGTCTGATGGCGCAGATCCACCGGAGTGCGTGAATGCAACGCTGCCAGAGCAGATTTACTGGAAGCGCCTGTTAAAGGTCTTTATGTGCCTGAATGTTGCCGTCTGCCTGACGTCATGGCTGCTCTGTGGATTTACTGTGCCGGGCTTGATTTGTGAAGAGACTGGCTATCTCTCTGTGTATCATAAACACAGCATTAGGATCACTGGAAGTGTGTGTACAAGAACTGAATATATGCAGACACGATGCACATTCATTATGAGGACACAAGCAAAGTTTACACTCGGATTCGTTTGGTTGTGTAATATCTGAGAGGAAATGACAGATGGTTGGATCTAAGAGCCGTCATGACAAAGAAAAGTGGAAATATGTCGAAGCAACAAACTCGTCTTTTTCCTCTGGACAGAAGTTGACCACCGGTTCACACCAGCAGACTCTTACTGAGACATGAGCTCGGGGTCTTCAGTCTGTCTCCATCACTGATGATGATCTGAAGACACAGAGAAGAAAAACTGCTCAACATTAGTGGGTATGCACATTTACTCATGTACTGTACTCAAGTACAGTTTGGAGGTACTTTTACTGTACTTGAGTACATCCACTTTCGATCGTCTGGTTCCACAGAGAAGCTGTCAGACTTTCTTCTCTTTCTTTTACTCACTTCCTCTTCACTTTTTATCGTTCATTCAGGACCTTTTCTTGCTTCCTCAGCCCTGGATGACAGCTGCCTCTTCCTCTCCCACATCTTGACATTCAAACCTCTAACAGAGACACTTCACTGAGTCTGTCTGTCCCCTACATGTGGCATCCTTCTCTGTCACAGGGAGGGTGAGAAATGATTCAACCGTTTTCTGCATCCCTGCTTGTTCTGAAACTCTGTGCTCCTCATTTTGGAGACAGATGCTTCAGAATCCACCGTCTGTCCATCATCTCTCCTCTTCACCTCTGAGAAAATACAACGAGACAAACGTAAGGTCAGAAGGTCCATGTCGTAGATAATCATGACAAAGAGGTTTGTTCATGTCAGCGCAGTGGGCAACGTGTCCTCTGGGTCCCGGTGAGAGACGGAAACAACAGCTGTCTCCTCTGTGGTGGCAGATGGGCGCCTCAGACCCGAGGACAGCCTCTAAGATCCGCTTCAAGTCCACACGGCGGTCTGTGTGCAAGAGGAAATGTTTTCCTGTCGCAGAGAACGAAAAGGACTGACTGCGTTTTGACACTGTGTCCTGCGGTGACTTCAGAGTCTCAGTCAAATTTCCACAAACGAGCAAAAACAAAGTAATCTTCATCATCTTGTACTTTTCGGGAAACGTGCTCGTAAAAAGAAAACGTCCTCGTTAACTCACCTTTAAGAACAAGAGCGTGAGATATTTAAGAGCCCTTGAAGGCCGACTGTTTGACAGGAGTTTGATGATGAGATCCAAACAGGTCGAGTCACCTGAAGCTGAGGTTCTGCTCAGAACACAGATGACCTGCAGGAGTCGTCTGTTATGGTTCAATATGTTTGTTCGTTGTGATTTGTTGAAGAATAAATTCAATGATAAAGCTTTTTATGGATTGTGGCCAAAGCTGTTACAGCAGCTTTCTTTAACACTGGTGTGAGTGTGTGTTTGTGTCGCACTGTGACGGCGGAGAGGTGAATCAGTTCAGGTGATGGATGAATGTCTAACCCCAAACACCTGTTTGTTCAGGTAAACCAGCTAGAGCCATGTGATCGAACCTGCATCTGAACTCAAGGAGAATTTGTTGTTTTATTTCTGTGATATTCATCCGGTTATCATTCATTTCACTCTTCAAACAGCTTTGTGCAGAACATTTTCATGCCTCTCTTCATGTCATTATCATCACATGTTGCAAAGACAGTTTTGCATGTGTGTGATTCACACGAGTTGTGTATCTACTCAGTTTAATAAAATGAAAAGTTATGTACAACATATATAAACAGGAAACTCCAGACTTTTGGAGTTCGCCTTCCACTGAGGTTTAAGGACCACACCCTCATTATATCATATGAAAGTGTCACAGATAAAATGTCCTGCACATTTTAAAACTTCCACTATTTCCTCTCACAGATGAAGCAACAGTTACTCGACCTGCGCTGACGGCGGCCACGCTGGGCCCAATGAAAGGATCCTCTAACCTATAAACTCTTTGTTGTCCTGTGGTAGCAGCATCCTGGGCCTTGTTCTTGAAAGACAGCCAGTCTAAGCAGCCTGCTCGTCCAGAGCTGTGCATAATTTAAGCTCTGAAATGGATTTACTATGTTAGACAATGAAAATGCTCTTTTAGGACCAAACAAGGCCATCGAGCAGCGCTGCAGCCTCATCATGAGCAATGAAATCTATTTCTGACTGAAGTTTTATAAATGATCACTCAGCATGTGTAATTATCACTGAACCATTTCCTGAGCAGTCTTAAATAAAACAAACCTGATTCATTTCACGTTGCACTTCAGCTCACACTGTGTTTTTGTGACATTTCAAAACATGTTAGCACGGAAAATACTGTAGTGAATGTCACTTTATCTCATTTATTTATAGGCAGAAAGCCCAGTAATTGATGTTTCTGTAAATGTGCCAGAATAAGCTGGAAAGCTATTTTTCAATTGAGGTTTCTTGCAGGATGTTCTCAAAGCGATGAGGTGACGGGTTAAGAAACACAAACATACATCATCCTTAAGACAAACTGTGCAGAGCAGCAGGAAGCAGCAGAACATTGATGCAGTCAGAATAAGACGCACGCTTCAGAGTTTGCAGCAGCGCGAAGCAAAGTGAAGCACAGATGAGATGATGTGGACCACATGCAGCATGTGACAGGTGTACGGTGTTAACGATCACACCAAACACAGAGGACATGCAGCACACACGAGGCGCAGCATGGAGGAATAAAAGCACACTGTTCATAAATCCAGTACATCACACAAAGGAGGCCATCCGGCACCCGCAGGCGTAGGAGCCAAAGCAACAGTCAATCGATCGATCAGCCATCAGAAAATCTATCGCTAACAACTCTGATAATTGATTCTTTAGTTGAAGAGCAGCAGTTTAGCTTTGCACTGCTGTGATAATGTCAGACTCACAGTTGAAAAAAGATCAAAATCGATGCAGCAGAACCAGAAATGTCATCTTTTTTATTCCCTCCTTTGTCAAAAACATGAGAGCTGCTTTCCCCACAATGCATCAGAGCCACCAGCAGTCCAGGCAGGTCTATGTGCAGACTCACAGTGGATGCAGGACAGCGTCGTGCTAGCCGCAGCTGACGTAGCCTCCCCTCATTGGCCTCCAGCAGCTCCAGAGGTCTGTCCAACTCCACAACGTCTCATTTTCAAACTTCTTCACTTCAGACCCCACAGATGCTGACTCAAGTGACATCACTCGAGGCAATTCATCAGGTTTGCGCACAGCTTCCTCTGGAGCCACAAAGTGCTTCATACATCCAGAAACACTCATCAAACACCGCTGTAAACAGCCTGACAGCCCTCATTCAGTCACAGTCAATGGAAAAATGATTCAAAAAGCTGTTTCTGTCATCACGCGTGAGGATTTACTGCTTTTTTTTTTTTTTTTTTAGTTTCTACGACATTAACTCTAATGTCTTTGGGTGTGGAAGACAAAACAAGTGATCTGAATTATGTCTGGGAACTTTTGTCTGACATTTTATTGATCGAACATTCATCCAGAAATGCTCGGCTAATTAATTAACTGACTCTGAAGATGATGGACAGTTTGCAGCCCTACAAAAATGATGAAGATGAATGGCAGATGGATTTTGTGAATGAGGGTATTCATGTGTTAATTAACAACACTAATACTGCAGGAAGTTGTCATGTGTAGGTGTGAACAGGTGTGAATGTTTGTCTGTGTGATGAAGCAGACTGTATATTAGAGAACATAATGGTAGAATCACACACACACACACACACACACACACACACACACACACACACACACACACACACACACACACACTTAAGTCCTCTGTGAATAAACGGGGGCAGTTTGACACGATGGGTCCGGGTCCAAAGGCTGCTCTGAATAAAAGTGCATCGCATGAGGAGTCGCCTGGAAATAACGTCTCCTTGCTGATAGGTTGTTGAGCTCCAGCAGCCCCTCGTGCGTACGGATTGGCCCGCTGCTCTTTCTGTCTCCAGCCTCTCATTGGCTTTTGGCAGCGATGGGTCCCCGCCACCATTCGCCCGTGCGCCTCTCAATGAATATTGTATGTGGTCTGTGGCTCTTGGTGCCGAGCATTTGAATCTGCGCGTCCTGGATGAGCACGACGGATGATGGAATGTCTCCTGGAGACCGCGGCCGCTCGACCAGGACCGACTCCCCCCCGAAATTAGACAGAGAGGAGAGCCACAGGAGGGGAAGATGTTCTGCGCGAAGCTGAAGGAGCTGAAGATATCTGGAGAGTGTCCGTTCTCCAGCAGCGCCAAACATCACGAGCGCGCAGACTTTGAGGAGCGCTCAACTGACGCTGCGGATTCACCGCCGATTTCTGAGGACGTGCACGGAAAAGCGGGCGAGGATCTGCCTCAGCAGAGGACGAGCAGAGCCAAAGTTAACCTGCACACGCTGGGGGAGAGCATCCGAAAGCTGGCATGTCCCGAGGTGAGTTAAACACATGATTAATATTCACCTCATGCAGCTGCTCCAGACTGTTCCCATGCATTTCTGATGTTTGGGAGAAGCTGCAGCCGCGCACGGACACACGCCTGATTTGAGGTAATCCTGATCATATTTTTAATTAGTGAGCGCTCCTGTGATTAAAGCTGCTGTCAGGTGTCTCCAGACGACGACCTTTAACTGGCTCCACACTTTGTCACACAGTTTCAAAGGCTGCATGCTGCCCTGCAACGAATGATGACACCGTCAGACCTCAGCAGGGGCTCCGGAGGGTAAGGCTGCTTCTTTCTGAATACAGCTGCCACCAAGACATCAGTAACGACCGCAGCACCCTCCTATCAGGCCTTTGCTGCCACCAAAGCATGTATTTCTGATAGTAGTGATGGTTCCAGATGCTGCAGCCTCATTTGGCTGCTGTACTCTCACCACCACACCGACAACATGCAGGCTGCAGGATGCTGGAGGTGCACAGAAACCGTCCTCCACGCTTTTCTCAGAATCACCACAGTCTGATGGGAAATAACGTGCATCAATTAATTCAGAGAATATTTGGCAGATTAACTGATGATGAAAAGTTATTTCAGTGACTGGACTGAAATATTATCCGCTGAGCTGCATTTCACGTGTCTGACTTTGATATTTGTTGTTTTTCCAGTCCAATAATTTGCTGTGCAGACAGTCAGAGTTGCAGCGCTGAGCCGGAGCATTTAGTGGAAATGATGAACGTTTACTCAACCAAAACAGGTAAAGTCCAACCTGCCGCTCCGATGATGAAACGTTTGAGTTCTATTAAAAGAAATGTTCACTGTGGACTTCACGTCTTCACCTGTTTCCCATCATGTGCCCGACAGCAACCCAGATGGAAGCCCTGAGAATAGCTCTGGGCGAGGAGCTCTTCAACATGTGTTATGAGGAGGACGGACACATTTTGAGGGTGGTGGGGGGAGCGCTCCACGACTTCCTCAACAGCTTCAATGTCTTGTTGAAACAGAGCAGCACGCTGCACCCGGACAGAGAGGATTGTGTAAACGAACCTTCGGTTCTGTGCTTAGACAAGGACCTGGGTCTGCTTACTGTCTATTTCTTCAACCCCCGCCCGACCACTGAGCTCTTTTTCCCTGGAGTCATCAGAGCTGCTGCCCGCCTGCTGTATCACACCACTGTGGATGTGCTGATGGACCCCCCCGGTGCTAAAGACACCATCTTGCAGTCCAGCCCGCAGCCCAGTCTTCTGTACACAGTTGTAGTCAAGGATGCTAAAAGTCTGAGCCCCAGTCCGCTGCGGGCCACCTCAGCCGGGACCCTTCCTACCTCTCTGTTCTCCACCATCTTCCCGTTCCACCTGATCCTGGACCAGGACTTGGTTCTGGTACAAATAGGACACGGGCTCAGGAAGAGACTGACCAGGAAGGACGGACTGAGGCGGTCCGCTGCCTTCCAGGAACACTTCTCTATTGTCTCTCCTCAGATCAGATGCACCTTTCAAGGTATTCTGACCATGCTGAACACACAGTTTATCATTCGGATCAAGCATCATGGAGTCTCCAGCGCAGAAACCACAGGGAAGGTACGTCGACATCTCCGCCAGACGCAACCTGAAAGGTGACGTGACTGACTAACGAGGCGGAAAAGGTCTTCCAGTCACATCTTGACTTTAAATCCAGTAAATTAGAGAAAGAAAAAAATCAGGCTGTTTAGGAGCAGTGGACTTGGCCTTAGGTAGAGATCAACATTAAACCCCCAGCAGAGATCAGAAGCAAATGTCAAACCATTTCATCCATCAAAGGCACAGCCGTGCTCGTGCTGTTTACGTGAGGGGGCACCACGATTGGTCGCATGACCATTGATTTTCAGTCAGAGATGCTTCTACTTACTGTAACTTCAGTGTTCCAGTAGGAGCTTTGCGGTTAGAGGCCACAGAGCTGTGTTCAAACAGCAGTAAGCCTCTTTCTGTCTGGGCTTTATGATGTATTATTCAGCTGACGAATCCACGCCGCACAGACGTGACTGAAGTGTCAACAGAAGCAGCACGTTCAGCATTAATTATGTCACACATTTCAAAATACTCCAGCAGTTGTATTTCATACCAACCCACGAGGGAGACAGGTGCTTGTGACGCTGCAGTAATGTTAATCTTAAGCAGTCATTGGGAAGTGAATAACGAGGTATGTGCTGCTACAGAGCCGCTGGTTTTAATAATCCTTACAGACTTCCAGTGATTACATGAGAAGTAACTACGGTTTTGATTGCTCGTGTGTTATTTAGCATTAAAGTCAGTATTTCAGTTTAGTGCGTTTGCATTTCTTAACATGATGTTCAGCATGTTAACTATCTGAGGTCAAGGTCTCAGTATTCTAATATTTTCAAACTAATTGCAGTTGAAGCTGAAGGTCAGAAACTGAAGTTCTGGACAAATAAACAGTTTGACCTCATGTTGGTGCTGGAGGAAAAGTCTTGAGATCATCTAAAGATGACCAGCTTTCATGGTAACCTGTCCAACAGCTGTCGAGACGTCTCAGAAACTGTCAAACCTTATAGCAGCATGTGTAGTTTTCGTCCTCTGGGGACCGTGAACATCTGAACAGAATGTCGTGGCAGTCCTTCAAACAGCTAACATGTTTCTGGGTTGGATTTTCTGTTTTTTCCAGTTTCTGCTCCACTGGAATGTAAATGAAGCTCCTGTCTTTTGTGTGATGGTCTGACAGAAATTTCACAAGAGGCACAAATTTGTTTCGTTTCCATTAAGACTCTAAATGTCTGTATGTGCTGAGGGAGTTTATGAACTGTATATTTCCTGATGCACAGACACCACTAAGAGAAAAAAATGTATTTTTCCATGTTTGGCTGTGGGAAATGTTTACTTAAAGAGACTAATGGGAGACCTCTGCTCCAGGATGTAGCCTACACCGTAATCCTAATCAGTCCTTTGAAAACAAGTCATTGAGCTACGAGGCTGTTTAGCTACGATTCCACCAAGTTTACCAAAGTCCACCAAAATGAATTTTGCATCATCATCTGTTTTTTCCTTTCAGCTCATGGACCTTAAAGGTCAGATGATCTATGTTTCCGAGTCCAACGTCATCTTGTTCTTGGGCTCACCGTGTGTGGACAAGCTGGAGGAGCTAACAGGCCGCGGCCTCTACCTGTCAGACATCCCCGTTCATAACGCGCTGCGGGACGTGGTGCTGGTTGGTGAGCAGGCCAAAGCCCAGGACGGGCTGAAGAAGCGGCTGGGGAAGGCCAAGGCAGCCCTGGAGCACGCTCACCAGGCGCTGGAGGAGGAGAAGAAGAAGACGGTGGACCTCCTGTTCTCCATCTTCCCGGGCACCGTGGCGCAGCAGCTGTGGCAGGGCCAGACGGTCCAGGCCAAGAAGTTCGAGCGCGTTACGATGCTCTTCTCCGACATCGTGGGCTTCACGGCCGTTTGCTCGCGCTGCACCCCGATGCAGGTGATCACCATGCTCAATGAGCTGTACACCAGGTTCGACCACCACTGTGGAGAGCTTGATGTTTATAAGGTAAGTTAATGGACCGCAGGAGCGTGTTTGTTGGCATTGCTTTGATTTGCTGGAGCTGATGATCAAATCTGCTTTAATGAGTCTTTTTTAGCTTTAGCGACTGCTGAAGGAGGCAACGTTAGACAGTTGCTCTCACACAGTATCGTCCCAAAATGCTCAAATATAAACCAACCATGAACTGTTTGTGACAAAGTGAATGACACCGAGTCAGGTTTAATATCCCAGCAGTTTAAATGCAATTGAAGAAGAAGTGACAGTATTTTTAGGCATTATTCGACATTGAAGCTGAATTTTCACCACTGCAAATAATATATATACTGACAGTCAGCTCTTATCAAGTTCTTTAAGGCCCTGCAGCCAGAAGAGTTAAGATCTAATTGATTCATTTAACTGTGGAATTATATTTCCTGTAAATTTCATCTCCCAAAATAATCTTCCAGAAGCGTCTCCGCACTGCCCGACATGTGACTGTGGAGGAGAACACAATATGTCTTTTAAGGGATATAGTTTATTGTCTGATATTCTGATATATTTGGCTGCTTATCTTAGAAAAATATCAGAATCAGCCTCAAAATTCCACAAAGCGCAAGAAATATTATAAAGGCCTCTGACCTCAGCTCTGCCTGTAGCTCAGTAAAAAGCCTAAATCTGCCTTTTAATTAAACGTTTTTTGGGAAACAGAAACATACATCAAAATGTTAAGAATTCAAAAATATAAAATGCAATGGCTCAGAGATTAAAAAACAGATGTTCTGTCTGATAAATAATTATTTCACATTTCTAACAAAATAATCCGACACGCTGAAAAGCCAGACTGAAGCTGCGGCCGAAGCAGCGACCCGAGTGTTTGCTCCTGATCTTCAGGGAGGTTTCATAATGTAATCAAAGTGTCACAGAAGCATAACAGAGAGCGCAGCACGTTTGACAAATACCTCGTAAAACACGAGGAAGTCAGAGGTTCCTTCAGGACCCTGTTTCCACTCCACATGCATGAGCCTAAAAATAGTTTCACTTTGTCTCTGCCACGTCGCTGCTGAGTGCTCTCCGGTCCACATTTACACGAACAGACCAGAAGATGAAGAAGAGGAAGAAGACTTTTTTAACATAATGGGGATCGAGTTTTTGATGAACGTCCACTTCGCATTCGTCATTTTTCTCAAGATTTACTGTCTTTACTGACATTTTTAATAAAGTTTAATCCTTCAGGTTCGATGCTGTGTAGATGTTCTTTCTTTCTTCTGTTCAGCTGCCGGCTTCGTAATCATTCCAACGATCATCCCATTCAGGTGGAGACCATCGGGGATGCGTACTGTGTCGCTGGTGGCTTACACAAGGAGAGCGAGACTCACGCTGTCCAAATAGCACTCATGGCCTTAAAGATGATGGAGCTTTCAGACGATGTTATGACGCCAACCGGAGAACCGATACAGGTGAGGGTCAGGTAATGCTCAGTGTGACACTCGTTATTTATCTTGATGATGTTTTCAGACGGCCGCTTTCATGAAGTTCAAAACTGAATAGAATTAGTGTAAAGAAACGATCCCTAATCGACGCAGAGGTTTAAAACTGACAGGTGCTTCAGCGTCATTTAACAAGAACTGATCAAAGTAAACATAAAAGAAGGCAAATTACTGGGCAATGTTTACAAAATGATGTCAAAGACATCGAGAATTTTTCTATTTGCTGCAAACGTCCAGCCATCAAAGAGTTTGGTGTGTTGGGTTTTGGTATTTGACTAAATATCATCGTGTATACTAATAAACATGATATGTACTAATAAACGTACGAGAGATGGTATGTACATGCACATTACCGCCACCATCTGTTGATGAGTGTAACAGCAGAAAAACAAAAGTTTGCTTGTGCACGTACACGTCGTCATCTAAATGCATGATACAAACAAAATGAGCAGCCATTACTCAAGAGCACTCCTAGTGGTCAAACACAGCACAGGGTACCTTTAAAGGCCCAACAATGGCAAATAAAGTCGGTCAGTACATATTATTAATGGTATTTTAGTTTGTGAAATGATACATGATGACTCCTACATCCGACAAGTACTCTCTTTGCATCCAATGAAACACTTTCTGAATTTTAAAGAGAAGGACGCTGTTAGTGGAGAGTGTTCTGCTTTTTTCTCACTGATTTCTGTACAAAAACACAACTTCAGAGCTTTGTTTAGTGATTTGGGTGAAACTGGGTCATATTTTCTGGAGAGAACATTTGTTGTTTTTCTCTTTGATATCCTCTGGCTGCTCTGCCTCCACTCCTGACAGATAGCATTACTGCTGCTACTTTGCAGCGTTAGCAGGGATCTACAGCAATAGAACGGTTTCTATGTGGGATTGTCTCACGACCCAGTGACATCACCGGGGTCATCCTTTAAAGATATTAGTGTTATTATGTTCAACAGAATAAATGATTTGCAGATTCCTGAGCAAGAACAGGAGCTGTGGTGTAGGGCTTGACTCAATTTTCGGGGCCGCTGCCGATAGCGATACATCTGTGAAAGGCCACTGAAATCAGCCAGCCAAAACATACATGCAGGTACTACAATCATGCACGGTTAAAAAGTGGAGCGGACGCCTTTCATACTCCCCAACCATACTGTTGATGTAGAAGACGACAGAAGCCTGAATCCTGTTGGCTGTTGCTTTTCTCTCCAGATGCGTATCGGCCTCCACACCGGGTCAGTTCTGGCCGGCGTCGTCGGGGTGAAGATGCCACGTTATTGTCTTTTTGGGAACAATGTCACACTGGCCAACAAGTTTGAATCCTGCAGCCAACCAGGAAAAATCAACATCAGCCCGACAACCCACAGGTGAGGTAACACGGCCGGTCCAGGCTGTAAAAAACCCTTTAAAACATTTTTTTGACTGAAAGGTACAAAGACGTGTAAATGACATCCAGCTTAAATCCACAGTGTCAGCTTTTAATCTGACAGCCGTATCTTTCAGCTCCAGACGCCGACAGGAAACCTAACTTCTGGAGGAGCGCTGTGTTTCCTCTTCTGTCAAATAATTTGCCACATTATTTTTAGATTCATGCTTTATTTGCGCGCTCTTTGTCCCAGATTGCTGAAGGATCGTCCAGAGTTTGTCTTCGTTCCCAGGAGCCGACAGGAGCTTCCGGCCAACTTCCCAGAGGACATCCCTGGTGTTTGTTACTTTTTGGAGGCCTCCTCCAAAACTTCAAAACTGCCTCTGAAGTGAAGTCCAGCTGCTGCGGAGCCCAAAAACCGTCAGACATGACGAAACATAAACATATCCGGCGACCACAGTGTGAACACCTTGCTTATTTTGCTTTGGCCTGTTTAGATATTGATGATATTGCAGATCAGTCAAACTCTCACAGCTGCTTAATTACCGAGCTGTCAAACACGAGTCTCGTCTCCATATAATCATCCATTTGTACGACCGTAGTGAAGGAAACACTCGCTTCCTGTGTTTTTTTCTTCCAGAATGAGTCATCTCTGCAGATTTGTATGAAACCTAAAGCGTCTCTCTCTCACAGATCCGTGTGTGTACTGTCAATGAAAGACTGTTGTTCATTTTAACATTTAAGAGGCACAAAACGTGTAAAACAGTCACTCAATGTGGCCATTTTTCAAAACAAGTCAGTAGCTGCTTCTGGTTTGCTGTGAAGAGACTTAGATTCATCACCTTGAAGTCGATATAATGCAGAAAAACGTTTTGGGTGTTGATCCTCGGTGTGATTTTGTGGTTCATTTGATCAAGATTGTTTCCTGTAAATATCCGACTGGTCCGCTCACACCTGTCCGGACGAGGTAACTGCTGAAGCACCTGCTGGTGTGGCAGCAGAGATCAACGTCAAACTGAATAAACTTTGTGGTTCAGAATAGACAATTTGGAAAAGCTGAAGCAAATCACTGAAAGCTTTAGGAGAGCAGATTCGGGTGCCTTATGGGAACGATGACGGGCAGCATCACTGACGTTACAGCTTCAAACTGATTACTTCTACTTATATTTACTTTGTCTTTTTTGTTGATGTGGTTCAGTATGAATTTAAATGTCGTTAATTTCTTCCAGAGGATTGTGGTTCCAGCTCTGTATGTATTTGTAATGAGGTGTAACTTAGACTTCCATTTATTAGACATCAAGCATTCCAAGACTGCATTTGATGTACATGTATTTTTTACTCCCCCCCTCCCCAATGGTCTCATTGCACTCTTTTCCTATAAAGCACGACACAACAAGAATACAATGAATGTTCTTCTCACTCATAATGATGTGCTTTAATCATTAATGTAATCAAAGCGCAATAAATATTGACATTAACAGACTTCAGTGACTCTACAGCATCGTATTCTGTAATATAGAGTATTAGTTTATATACACACACACACACACACACACACACACACACACACACACACACACACGATATGCAATGAAGGAAGATAATTGAATTAATAACCTATGTACTTTAATGTGTAATTTCAATTATAAGGCACTTTAACCTTTGCATTTCTACATTACATTTCAGAGCAAAATGTTTTATATTTACTATTACATTTTATATTTTTTAATCCTCTAATTTAAATTATCTGTCAGCTATAGTCAATTATTAGCTTGCAGATTAAAAGTCTGCATTAAAAACATCTTGTTAAATAGGCTCTGACTGATTCTCAGCTATTAAACAACCCATAAAGCTCATAAAGTTGTTGATGATAACAACATTAAAATGCTCTTTACATGTTAAAGCATCAATGATAGTAATGCAGTAATAGGCCTACATATATTAATATTCCCCTCTGAAAGGAGTCATCATGCAAATTTAGTACTTTTACTTTTGATATTTAAAGCACATTTTTCTGATACTTCTGAGTTTTAATTTCATAAAATTCTGAAAGCAGGACTCTTATTTTTATAAAAGCTCTTTCACACTGTGACATTTCTTTTACTAAAGTACAAATGATGATAAAACATATTTTAAGGTTTGTTTGCCATAAAAATTACATTTTAGAACAGCTGCTTTTTCTTGAGCTTGTGAACATTTCTTATTATCTTGATGGACATTTATATATATGTATTTAGATTATATTATATTTATATTACATATATATGATAATATTAATTGTGAATATGAGTTTAAACCCGCTCATCTGTCTGCGCTGATCTCAAGCTCACAGCATCGTTGAACAACGCAGCTGCCTTCCCATTGGTCAAAGCTGTTTTGCGTAGAACGCGTCCTGCTCTGCTATTGGTCAGAGTCGCTGTCAGTCACCAGCTGAGGAAAAAAAGGGGGAATGGACGCAGAGCCAGTCAGCATCTGTACCCAACGATGAATGTTGTCTCGGGTTTAACGCATTTTGCTTAAAAATCAGGAAAAACGCAGCAGCTGTCATCATGGTGAGTTCACGATGGTTTTCTGTGCGTTTTAAAGCAGGTAAAACAGGCCGTTTGTCGCGCGACATGACGTGTTTGGTTTGACATGTCAGACCGCTGTGTCGCCGTTATACAAGAGTGTGTTTGCATGAAGCTAACGGTATGACAGGTGAACAGGAAGTGCAGTCAACGCTCAGTGTCTTACGCTTTAATGTGTCCTTTAAAAACACGTAACGCTGTCCTCCAGGTGTGTTCGTCTGTGCCCGTGACGTGAATGTTGACGTTGTCCGTGTTTCTCCATCACAGTACGGCTTCGTGAATCACGCCTTGGAGCTGCTCGTTTTGAGGAATTACGGCCCGGAAGTTTGGGAAGACATCAAGTGAGTGTGTGGATCAGGTGTTTACCAGAGGGGAGACTGTGTCCAGCAGACCTCTGGACTGTCCATCCCGCAGGGACAGACATGTCCTTTCACTGCACTGACTCACCTTCACCCCCTGAGTCTCAGACTAACCTCACTTCAAACCATCATCATCGTCACTTTCAGTCAAACTCCAATAACAGACATTTGTTTAATGCTGCTAATTCAGCTGCATCTTAAAACAAGTATTTAGTTCCTTTAACTAAAAGTACGCACAAAGTGGTCCTACAAGTATCCATAGTAAAAATACTCATTATGCAAAAGCCTGGTCCCTGTGTTATCATCAGCAGTACTAATGTTTGAGTAACTCATTCATGTTTCTGTGTCATTAAATATTTTTGGGACTTTTTCTGTCCAAATCAAACCATCATATTTTATAAAATCGTGATTTTTTTGTTATTTGAACTCGTCTGTAAAGTCAAATAAATGTCCTGAGGTAAAATGTTTTTTTTTTTTTCCTGCTGCAGTGTGAAAGAACAAAGTACAATAGAAGTACTCGAAGTACAAGTACCTCAAAACAGGGCCGTGGTGAAGGTATTAGAAATACTGAATATAGTGTTTTTTAAGTTTTTTTTCTCTGTGACAGTTTCCTTGTGGTAACTTTGAGTAACTTTCACTTCAGCCCATTTTCAGCTGTGAGTCTCTGCAGTTTCCGTCAGTCCACGTCAAACTGTGTCTTTCACATTAATTTATTTATTATAGGAAAAATGTGAACTTCATGAGCCCATGAAGCGACACTTAATCCTTCAACTGAGCTGAAAACCACATTCACATGGTTTTCACTGGATGTGGACTCTGCAGACTGCCAGGGACTCAAGTCCTTCGGGAACATCAGGAATCCTTTTATTTATTCTTAATTTGTTGGACGGAGGACGTGACCTCAGGGTCCTCAGCGGTAGCTCCGGCTCCTCCTTCAGATTGTAGGACATCACCAGATTTACCCATTCAGGCTGTTATTTTATCCGCGCCCTGCAAACTGATGTGGTTTTTGTATGATTGGGAGACTGCAGTCCAGCAGGACCAGCCTCAGTCCTCAGTGTAACGTGGACATGTCCTTTCTCCAGCATGTTGAAACGTTTGGCTCGGCCTCGGTTTATTCAGTCTCAGCTGGCCGCGGCTTGACCCGCCTGGAACCAGAAACCCAGCAGCTGCCGGGCGTCAGACCGCTCGTTCTGCAGCTTGTCTCGTCATCCGTCGCTCAGTTCGTCGTCTGATCTGCATGCAGACGTCGATGAGCTGAATCATTTAAAAATGAACTTTTAATTTCGAGGCTCCGTGTGTTTTTCCAGCTGCTCTGATAAAACAGCGGTTTACAGGCCTGTAAATCATTTCTGTTTTGTTAGTGAAACCGTGGTCGTAATCAGAGCCTCATTAGTTTTCTGACTCTTGTGCGTAAAGTGGATTGTTAAATGTATAAATAGCAAAGTCCCTCTGAAGACCTGCTTCAATCTAAACCTGATGACGATCTGTTCAAACCACACGACCACTTAAAAAAAAAAAACCCTGATTTTAAGGTGACTGTAATGTAAATGAAGCCGATGGTCGCCGGCTGGCCACGGTGGACTCGACTCTGGTCTTTCCTGTAAACAGAAGTCCTTCAGTGATTTAAGCTGCGACAGAAAAGCAGTTCCAGGAAAACCAAGTCTGTGACTGCTGACTTGTGCTGCAGCTCATGAGCGATGTCTTGTCTTTGTGTTCAGGAGGGAGGCTCAGCTCGACATCGAGGGTCAGTTCCTGGTCAGAATCATATACGAAGATGCCAAAACATACGATTTGGTCGCTGCTGCAAGTAAAGTTCTCAGTAAGTGACGCCGTGTTTTGTCTTTTAATACTGGAATAAAAACGATGCTACACGTGGAGTGTGATTAAAAAAAGGTAGCCTCGTGAGTATTTGTATGACAAACTGAAGTGCTGATGAGCTCCTTCCTGTGTTTCAGAGATCGACGCTGGAGACATCTTGCAGCTTTTTGGGAAGATGTTTTTTGAGTTTTGCCAAGAGTCGGGATACGACACCATACTGCGAGTGTTAGGGTCGAATGTTCGTGAGTTCCTGCAGGTAAGTGCTCTCCTCTTTCTCTGCAGCAGACATGGAAAACTGACTCGAATGATTTGTGAAACTGCTCCGTTCAAAGGTTCAGTGTGTAAAATACGGCTGAAATTATTAATTCATTATCAACAGAATGTGTAGAAGGAACAGTTGCGTGCTAACAAGCTCTCTTAGCTCCTTTAGTTCAATAAATAAACAAACTCAAAATGTCAAGAAAGGAAATTATTCTTACACCTATTGTAAGAATTGAACAGAAAAGTTCAACTGTCAGAATTCGAGTTTTTCTCGTTTACGTCTCTTTTACCTAATGAGCTAAAGAGCCAAGCTAACTGAAAATAAAACTCAATGAAACGTCCTGGTTCGACTTCCCGCTGCTCCGGTCAAACCGGCCTCCTTCGGTCTCGCGGGCTGTGATTGGTCCCCATCCGGACGTCTTCACTGAGTCCGTTGAGGTTGAGGTGTGATGAGCCAATAACTCCCCCTGCTGATGTCACAGTGATGTCATCAGGGTCATCTCACTTTGGGCCTGAGGCTGAATTTTTGAAGTTTGACATACATGAGCTGTACTGGGCTGGGAGGGTCTAATGAAAGACGCTGTTGTGTTGCATTATGGGAATTGTAGGATCCAGGGTTTGTGGAATGTGACGCTGGAGGACTTCATCTGATTTCATCTTTAATCTACATTTTCAGAATCTGGATGCCCTGCATGACCACCTGGGGACCATCTATCCCGGGATGAGGGCGCCCTCGTTCCGCTGCACCGACGCCGAGAAGGGGAACAATCTGATTCTTCACTACTACTCGGAGAGAGAAGGCCTGCAGGACATCGTGATCGGCATCATTAAAACGGTCGCCCAGCAGATCCACGGCACAGAGATCGAGATGAAGGTCTGCCTCGCTGCTTTGGCCCCCACAGCTCGAACGGCGCTCTGCTCGTGACGCTGAATGAAGTGAACTTTACGTTTTTCCTCTCAGATTTATTCTAATGTTTGAGTCAAAATATGTCTGAGAGCATAATTGAGGTTCTAACATGAAGATTAAACAACAGAAAGTTCCAAAATAAAGCGCGAGCAGAGCTGCAGCTCAGCCTGACGTCTGTGAGTCACAGGATATTTTTAGAGCTCCAGCTCGGAGTCTGTTTTAGTTTGACTCTGTCAAACTGAGGCTGGATTTAAATCGACTGCACTGAGGCTCATTTATTCGGCCGAGTTAATCAGATTTTGTCTGAAGTCGTACGAAATCATAAAACGTCTTTGGCACTTTTATTTGTGTGTTCGCGTGCAGCCCATCCCATAATCCGCAGCAGGACCTGCTGGTCGTCCTCGTCTTCTCTTCATGAGCGAGCGACGCTTCCTCTCAAACCTAATCTCATCGTGCAGACAGGATCATATTTTTCAGCAGTTGTGTGTAATGAAAGAACAGAAAATGGCAGACGCTCCAAATGTGACACCCAATTTCTGAAATATTAGCCACTGTTGCTGTGGCAACAGGGTGCAGAGACGGCAGCTTGACGTCAGCATACCTTATGTCCATAGACCCACTGAGTAATGTCATCCTACAGTCTTCAGTCTAGAATAACAGACCTGAGGTCAGCGATGCTGTTAATTGGACCATATTAACGACTGATTGTGTGGGTGAAATATTCAATTAAAACATTTTTTGACTTTAACCAAAAGCCACAATCTGTCCAAGTTAAACTACATTTCTTCTTAATTATGTCAGTTCTGCATCAACAACATCAATATGGAGTCAATTATTTAAGTTGATCTGATGCAGATGATCCAGCCGAAGAACGAGGAGTGCGACCACATCAAGTTCCTGATCGAGGAGAAGGACTCGGAGGAGGAGGCGTTCTACGAGGACCTGGACGGTTTCGAGGAAAACGGCACGCAGGAGACCCGGATCAGCCCGTACACGTTCTGCAAGGCCTTCCCGTTCCACCTCATGTTTGACAAAGACCTGATGCTCACGCAGTGCGGGAACGCCATCTATCGCGTCCTGCCTCAGGTGCACAGTCTGTTTACGAGCAGCTCGAACTGCATGACGTCAGCATGTTGTGTGTTTCAGTGAAGAAGCGATCACCTTTAATTCGATGTAACGGAGGTGTGCTCATCTCATTTCACCCCCAGCTCCAGCCCGGTACCTGCATCCTCCCCTCGGTCTTCTCTCTGGTCCGGCCTCACATCGACTTCAGCTTTCACGGCATCCTCTCCCACATCAACACCGTCTTCGTCCTGCGAAGCAAGGTAGACGCAGCATGTGACGTAGTGTTTGTTCCAGGAGGCAAAGAAGCACTAAATCACACTGAATGATCAAAAGACGGATTGTTTTTTATAGTCTTATGCATTAATATTCATGAGCTCACTGACATTTTTAGCAGCTGCATAACGTTTTGACAGCGTGGGTTTCATTCCAACACTTAACAAGGATGAAACAGTTGATGTGCAGAGATCACAGAGCGCGATCAATCAATTACATGGATCAATTAAGCTGATAGATTGCAGCTTTTAATACTGCAGTTTATGCACAGAGCAAAGAGTCTAAACGTCCTGAAGAAGACACTTTTACTAGACAGACGAAGGCGTTTTTGGAGCTTTGAGGAGCTCTGGAGGGAAACGTTGAGTCTCAATAGAACATCTGGACTGTGTGGACTCATGAGGCAGTCGATGCTGAGGTGGTGAACAGCTGCAGTTCCTTAAACGTGCATTAAAGTAGATTATTCTCGCTGTGAAGAGGCCGATAGAAAAATGATTTAATTCTCTCCATCCTGATTCAGGCCTGGATGATAAAAGCAATGCGACCGAAAACATGCAGATTTGAAAATAAAGCGTGAGCCGAACTGGAACATGTCATGAAATATTCATCGCAGTGATGTAATCCCGACAGGAGGGCCTGCTGAATGTGGAGACCGTGGAGAACGAGGACGAGCTGACGGGGGTGGAGATCAGCTGTCTCAGACTGAAAGGACAGATGATTTACTTGCCAGAGGCGGAGAACATCCTTTTCCTTTGCTCACCCAGGTAAAGACACAGGAAGCACCAGAACACACACCGTCTGTACCTGCTCAGTGGAAACACACCGACTTCAGGCGCAGATTTAAGTCCTGCAAGTCAACGTTTCAAGGTGTCAAATGGTGCAAGTGTGGGGAACTATTTTCAGCTGCGGATTAATATGTGATACGAGTATTTACAGTAGGACAGTTTTCATGTTGATCTGATTAAAGAGACGTGACACACATAGTTGTGCCTCATTGAGGTGTTTTTTATCCTGTGAAATCCAAGAAAACTGATGTTTATGTCTTAAAGTAGTTCCCCTTTAAAAGCCCTTTTATGGGATTTTTAAAGGGGTTTGTTGATACGAAAAACAGCCTCCACCTTTAACAGTATATATTTGAGTATTTAAAATATTCTGTTCATGTTCATGTTGTCACTGCAGTTCATAATAAGAACAATAAGTGTGTATTTCACACAGTTACATAGTCAAATAATCACGTAATCAGCTGCTTTTCTGCTGTCAGGAATAAAAATGTGGGAGAAAAAGGAGAAAATAAAAGCGAAGCAGAGAAACCTGAACTGTAATTACTGCCCTGCTCCTTCTGCTGTGACCTCCATTAGCCTCTGCAGCCCTTCAATAACCAGCGTGAGACATCGGACGCAAGGGAGCAGGGTTCAAGAGACCTCGTCCTCGTAGATGAGACACTCGGCAGAGGACGAGATCAGTGTTCTCACTAAAGGCTGCCTGGCAGGAAATAACTGAACCCCTGGAGGGACATTTACCTAAAGACAGCAGCCCTGAAAGGACAGTGATGACCTCATCGCTGACAGCTCGTCCTCCATGTCCTCTTTAATTTAGGCTGATTCCTGACATTAGACAGAGAAAACGTCTTTTGCTTGTACCCACAGACACAAATCACCAGTGAGCGTCTCCCCGTTTTGTCCTCTGTTTCTCCAGTGTCATGAACCTGGACGACCTGACGCGAAGGGGACTGTACCTGAGCGACATCCCGCTGCACGACGCCACGCGTGACCTGGTGCTGCTGGGCGAGCAGTTTCGTGAGGAGTACAAACTGACCCAGGAGCTGGAAATCTTGACGGATCGTCTGCAGCACACACTGCGGGCCCTGGAGGATGAGAAGAAGAAGACAGACAGGTTGGACAGTTGGTCTGGATTTAGAAATCAGGTGTAGCTTCATCTTTAATGAGAAATAAGCTCACAATGGGAGAAGGTGGTCAGCATTCAGCACAGAGACACAGAAACGCCCTGCGGTGGACGGGCTCAGCAGCTTAATGTGTTTCCTCCACCTGAAAACATCAACATCACTTCAAGTGGACGCTAAATTTAGAACATGTTCAGCACTTCACCTCGCCATCTGGCAGCTTTGCTTTGGTACTACGTTTCCTCTGCAGTAGACCTTCTGTGTTCCTACACTGACCACAGATCAGCTGTTTGGGTCAGAGAGATGACAAATAAAAAAAAAAAAGAGCAACAAGGAAACGCTGCTGAAGTATACAGAAGGTAGAGAGAGAGAGAGAGAGGAAACTGCCTTTCTTAACAGGTCCACTTAAGTCCCTTCAGGTGTTTCTTGCCTGATGGTTGAGTACAGCGTTGCTCCTCAGCGAGTGTCTGTCTGTCTCTCTGTCTGTCTGTCTGTCCATGTAGAGTAACTAAGGTGCCAAAGCAAAGAGCTGTCCGAGGTGACGATGTTCATCATAATGTCCACCGTGATGCTGCTGACCCGTCCAAAGCAGCTTTTAGGAAACGGTAGATGTCTATTTGATGCAACCTGAGCAAAGTAAGAATTACAAACACACTTTTCTACTTAAACTCCACTCAAACTGCAGCATTTACACGATGAACATGCAGGGTTTGTTCACAGTGAGCCTCTGAGCCAGCCGTTTGCAGCTCTTTGGCTTGTGATATTTCAATGTGAGCAGTTCCAACTAACAATGATTTTTACCTCCTAAAATGGTTTCATTTGAACATTTTCAGAGGCCTGATGAGGTTAAACTACCTACTTTTACTAAGTAAGAAGCAAAGATGAGAGAAATGTCAAAGCTATAAGTCAGCTTTGCCACTCACATCCAAACTTTTCCCTCGAGTTATTGAGAAATATTGTGTACTTCAGTCAGAGTGACATCAGCGTCTGTAGGTTGTGCATCACATCACTGCTGTTGTTGTTCCTGTTCATTTGTCCATCTTTCAGTGAGATAAGAGTCTCTTCAAACATTCCCTTTTAAGGACGGAGCTGAGACAGGAAACACAGAGAATCCAGCAAGACGATAACAGGTCTCAGAGGCTGCACGACAGCCGGACCACCGAGGGTCACAATCTATTGTTAAAGCCGAGCTAATCGTTGGCCCTCAGCTCCTTTTCGACCCCCGTTATGATGAAGACAGTTATTCCTGAGTCTGCCTTCAGAAAGGGGCCTGTCATAGTAATTTGGCACAGCAGTAGGTGACAGCTAGAGGGGAGCTCGGAGGTGGAGCGTGGCCTTTATTAAGACTCTCACTCCGCCGCTGGATCTCTGTATTATTATTCTGCCATCCTCTTCCCTCAGAGTGCCTCGGGCTCCCAGCATTGATTGAATTCACGGCTCCTCTCTAAATATTTAAGAGAGCCGCTGGTGCATGCTAGCTGCCCTCGAGCAGCTTCATGACTCTGTTTCCTGCTCATGGAAACACACGTTAATGCCATCCAGGCTCTAAAAGAGGTCAGATAAACACTCCTCTCTGTATATATCATGTGTCCTGAAATTGTGATGCATCATGGGAAGTGTTTTGCTTCGAACAGGCAGCCATGATCTAACTGGTTACCATAGAAACACCACCCTCCCATCAGCTCACATAGCGAAACGGCCAAAAGATGGTGGGCGAGCAGATAAAGTGTTGATCAAAGGACGGCCGGTCGCTCTGCTGCCGTAAAGACGCTCCAGCTCAGACTCCTCTTGTCTCCTCTTCCTTCTAGGTTGCTCTACTCCGTTCTGCCGCCGTCCGTCGCCAACGAGCTGCGGCACAAGCGGCCGGTCCCCGCCAAACGCTACGACAACGTGACCATCCTCTTCAGCGGCATCGTGGGATTCAACGCCTTCTGCAGCAAGCACGCCTCGGCCGAGGGCGCCATCAAGATTGTCAACCTGCTCAATGATGTTTACACGCGCTTTGACATCCTGACGGACTCCCGGAACAACCCTTATGTATACAAGGTCGGAAGCAGGAACGTCAGCGTTTCATACGTTTGTGTGCATTTATCTCAGTTAAGGAATAAAACAGAAAGATTAGTACAGCAGAGCCATGAAGTCAACAACCTAAAACCAAGAATTTCACTAGTTTTAACGGCTGTGTTGCACCTGTGGTGATTAATGTTACACAATCATGCTCATACACGTCAGCAAGGGAGTATTTATATCAGTTGACTTGAGTTTTTCACCATAAGAAGAGGAGTGCAGACTTGTAAACAGTCTAGTTTTACAGAGTTTCTGCAGCACTTTATGGGCCTCGTGCGGCTGATTTACACTCCGGCTTTCAGACAAGAATGCACTTTAAGAAGTCAAACAGACCTCGGCACTTCCAGGGGATCGGCTTCAGGCACTGGGTCACCAAAAGAAGTAATATTTACTCTAGGGGTTTGAATGGCTAGGTGGTCCCGGGGTTTTAGCCGGGCTCAGAGGGGCCCTGGATGCCTCAGAGCTGATGTAAGTGTTTAAGTGTTTATTTCAGGGTGTTTCAGTTTATTTCTGGCTGTGCATTCAAAAAAAACATACACGAGTCCTGCACAGTGCAGATCTAAATAAAGAGAAACAGGTCGCGGTATAATTCACGTGAAGAGTGACAGAACGTTTGTCTTCACGCAGGTGGAGACGGTGGGCGATAAATACATGACGGTGAGCGGCCTGCCGGAGCCGTGCACGCACCACGCCAAGTCCATCTGCCACCTTGCTCTGGACATGCTGGAGATCGCCGGACAGGTCAAAGTGGATGACGAGCCCGTGCAGGTGTGACGAGATTCTGACGCTTCTCAAGCATTTCCTGGTTTTACGCTTCGATCAAATTCTGTACGATCAAAGTCAAAACTTCACATCGACAGCAGGGTGAGCTCTTCTTTGTTGGTGTGCAGCTGCATGGAAAACAGTGCACATGGAGGCATTAGAGGTGGAGGTGTTAAATCAGCCAATCGCAGTACGTTTAAGCTTTGGTTGGAGCTAACGGTACCGCTACCGCTGCTGTACCGTGCTTTGATTGGTCGGACGTGGCGAGGACAGTGTGAGAGGAGGAGCTCATCGTGGAGGTCGCTCACGGTTGTCTGCAGCCGCCTCCGCCCGAGTGTAAACTCTGCAGCGCTTTGGGAATTTGGCAAAGTGACAGAAAATGAATAAAACATTAGCTTAAAAAAAGCTTTTTAATGCAACGTGATTGCAGTGTGTTGAAGCATTAAAGATTTCTCAGTTTAATAATTCTACAATAAAAAGTCTTAAACTGACGTAATTTGGGCACAAAAATCTCAGTGATATTCTTAATTAGGCAGATGGTTTGTGTGTGTGAGTGTGTGTGTGTGTGTGTGTGTGTGCCAGCTAGCAGTGTTTCTATTTTTCTTCATATATTTAATTATTTTGGAGGTTTTTTTTAGCAGAGCGTCTGTTATTTTGGCAGATTATTCAGATGTTGTTATCACATAATTAAATGTATCAAACCTGAATCCTGCTCACTGATTGGAGCAGCGTTGGTGCTCAGGGACTCATTGGCTGATTTCAGAATAATCTGAGCATCATATTTGCAGGCTGAGGTCATGAGTGGTGAAAAGTTGGATGAAAAACAGCAGACTTTTGTTTAAGCGAGTGCTGGAGATGTTATTGTATCGATGACCGCAGAGACTTAACTTTGGAAAAACGCCGTCTGCTTAACAAAAGGCTGTTTATTTTGGGACGTGGCAGCAGAAGAAGAGTCCGGTTCAGCCGCAGAAACAGACTCCCATCGTCTCACGATCCCGCGTCTAAAAATAGATTCTCATTTGTCTCCGACACTCTGAGCGTCTTCAAGCTCTGAAGACAACAAGCAGCGAAGTGCCCACGAGTTCAGCTGTAGTATCAGTCTGCATGTTGACTGAGCCGCTCTGGAGTCGCTCCTTTATTACAAATCTAAAAAAAAAATATATCTAATTTAGTGCTTTCTGGCAGAGTTCAGCTCATATCCGCCCACCGAGTAATGCTCCTTCTGCTGAAGCTGCCAGCAGACTGATGGAGCATCAGCTGGACCGTCTTTAAACAGCTGCTCGGGTCGATCTGAATACTGAGGCAATGACGTTACTGCAGAGATCTCCTCATTAGAGCTGTGAACATCAATAAATATTTACTCATGTTGGACATGAAACGGGGAAATCTTTGGCCCGTTTGTTCACTCGTTCACTCTCCTTCCAGATCACAATCGGGATCCACACTGGAGAAGTGGTGACCGGGGTGATCGGTCAGAGGATGCCCAGATACTGTCTTTTTGGAAACACGGTCAACCTCACGAGTCGGACTGAGACTACAGGTGAAAAGGGGAAAATAAACGTCTCAGAGTATACGTACAGGTAAGCAGAAGCCCCTCCCCCTTTCACTGTCACCTGTAGGTCGCAGAGACGTCAGAGATTGAAGGATTGAAAGCTCAGAGCAGCAGGTGTGACGTGTTTGTCTGTTGATGTGCGTTGGCGTTGTGTTCCAGGTGTTTGCAGTCTGCTGAGAACGCCGACCCTCAGTTTAATCTGGAGTATCGGGGCCCCGTCACCATGAAGGGAAAGAAGGAACCGATGAAGGTGTGGTTCCTGTCCAGGAAGCCGACGGACGCAGAGTCCACCGTGGCTAAAGCTTAACCGTCGAACACGCGGAGACGTCAGCGGACCGACCGCTCAGATCAGAGTTTGAATCCGGAGCATCGCTCCTCCTGCTCGTCTCTGTCATGACCTCATTCTATTTTTTTAGCGTAGACACAATAAAGTATTTAAGTATTTCATTAATAATCGAGGTTAGTGATGCAGTTTATGGTGCGTTCACGTTTGATACAGTTTTGGACAGAATATTCTCATGTCGTTGTCGTCGTTGTACATAAATCCAACGATAGGTTTTGATAAAATATCCGTTAATTTGCTGATTTTGTCAGCAACTTTGTTTTGAGAATTTAAAGTCTTCATCGTCCCAAATAGCTTATTTCATTTCCTTTACAGGAGTAAAATGTATTTTAACCTTTGTTATTTTCATCGTGACAAAAATTTGATTTAAAATGAAACATTTGACCCACGAGTGAAGTAAAAAATGGCAGCACAGCTTTGAGATCAGCACATTTCTGCTTGAACGAACATTTTTTTCTCATTCGATGTGACGTTTGTTCATTTCGACACTGGATGTGTGACACTGGCATCAGCCTGTTCAAAGAAATCTGGATTTAGAGATTATAGCTGTTGTATTTATATAGATTTCTATCTCTGTGTTCACCAGCTTCATGTGTATATTATAATTCATGTTCAGTCACACATGATACGAGTTATTAGTAAAGCTGCATCATCGTGTATCTGCTTAATAATTAAAATAGATCATTTAACATGAGCACTAACATTTATTTCACCTCTACTGATCACACATTCACTTTTTTAGATACACACACTTAAGTATTCCTAAGGATCCATCGGTACATATTTATTATTAACATTACTTATTATGATATTTATTCTTTTTTCAAAATGTGATTATGACCTTTAGAAAACAAAATATACGTTGAGAAAAAACAAAATAAACTCAATTATGGATAAAACTGTTCATGCTTCTAAGTTAAACTGTGTGCTGTATGTGTTTGATTCATTTCACAGATTATTATTAAATGTTTGTCCAGTTTTCCTCACATTGTGTCCTTCAGGCAGCGTCCTGTGTGAGACACAAATGAAGCGTCTCTGCTTCAAAGACATGATTGTCTCACTTCAACAGTGTTTGTGTAACTAATAAAACAGTTTGAGAAATGTTGCTTCATATTTCTTTTGTACAGAAGTACAAAGACCTCAGTGATGAACAGACAATGCATGTCTTCATGTTGGACATCAGCTCTTCAGTGTCTCTCTGGGATCACACTGGAGATTCTTTTGTGAAGAGCGCTCTCTGGTGGTCAGTCAGAGGATGACAGTCAGGCCTCAAACGTCTCATGTCTGCGTGTTTCTGACTGCTGCTTTCAATCCCACTGAAGCTGAATGTTTCTCATTTTGACATTAATCACTTCAAATTCACAGTTACAACAAAGTGGGTGAAAACTTGTATTAGTTATGTGAGATGATATGCTGTTTAATGTGTCTTATGGATGATTTCCCCCCTCAATTTTGGTTGAATATTTCAATTTTTTTGTTCATTTCTTCTGTTTGTTCTCGATCAGTTTGTGGATTTAAAGTGGAAACATACTGTCCTCTTGTCTGCTGTCCCCATAATCTCATCAATATGAGTCAGTTTGAGCCTTTTTCTCCTGTACTGAACCTCATGAAAACTAAAACACTAAGCTTTTTACCTCTATTTCATTCATTTCAACTTTTTGCGCCTCTTTCTGCTCAGTTATGATTTTACAGACAGACAAACTCTCTCAGCTTCTGAAGGAGGACATTATGGCTCCAAACTGACAACAGCTGACTGGAAATTGGACAGGAAGCAGGAAGCGCACGCGGGGGAAAGGGTGAGTAACAGCGCGAGAGGCTGAACTGGAGTTTAGCGCACAAGAGGCAAACTAGCATGACTAGCATAATTAGCCGCAGGTTGTACCTCCCGCTTAGCTACAGGCATAACTAGCTAGCAGCGGATTGTACCTCTCGCTTAGCTTCATAAATAGCAGTTTCTCTCAAAGTTCATTGACCCTGCCGGTCATTTAAAATTATTTCAGACTGTTCTGTCCATGTGTACAAATGTTCCGTCTGCTGTATGATTAAAAAATTACTTGTAACCAGTTTCTGAAGTTGCGCCTCTGTTTCCGAATCAAAACAAAGATGGCGGCCGGCTACGTTTATAAGAAATACATGAGAGGCAGAAACTGAGGCCAACTAGGTGCTTAGCACCAAATGGCCCAGAGTGAAGTCAGCAAGTGGCTGAAGAACAAACTAATGAGACAAGCAGAAGTTAAAGAAACGTTAGATGGACTCACCTTGATCAGGTGGCCTGACGCAGAAGGTGGCTCCATGTCTGTCTGACGTGTCGACCGGAAGTTTGACTGTTTGCTAACAAGTTAGCCAGCGGGTTTATTGATGGCTGCGGCCCGTTTAGGTACAATTTACAAACACCTGGTCCGTCTTCACACGCTGGTGATCTGCTGGGTTTTAAAGGGATTGAACCATGATTAGTGTCATTGTTTCCACCGGTGATTCCTGTCATGAGTGGAAACTGGAAAAAAGGCCTTCCTGGTGGGAGCTAGTGTTTCTCAGCCCGCTGGCAAAAGACGAAAAACTGCATAATCATAGACTTTGTGGTTTATGATTAACCTTTATTTTCCAGTTTTATTGGGAACTATGCTGATTTTTTTCAGGAAGGTGTGTTTCACACCCAGGTGAAGTCAGCAGGTTAGTAAATAAAAATTAACTAGATTTTACCCAGTGCTTTAAAGTACTCAAAAACATCTTAAAATCAGTCTTTCAACTCACGCAACAAAATATGAAACATCCTGAAACAAATGAGTGTGATCTGATGGCGGCAGAGCATCTCAGCGGGTCAGGGCCTCCTTCAGGAGCCCCTCAGTGTTGGTAATGAGGGAGGTCCCCCATAAATGAGTGTAAAACAAATCCACAGAGAAAAGTTCAAGGTTCACAAATGTGTTTCTGATACAAATATTTCTTTTTGTAAGAAAATGCGTAATTGTAATAAAAATGACGAAGATAAGACTTTTATTGCACGTTGGGGAAATCAGTTGTGACAGCAGCAGAATAAAAAGAGGTTAAACACAACAAGCAGAAGAAAACAGACATTTAAAAAAGGTATGAAATGGAAATAAAAGTCAATTGAAGGCTGTTGAAGCTGCAGCACAGACCGCTTGTTATGTGTGAGCTTCACTGAACGGGGGTGTGTGTGGGATTTTTCATACTCCTCTGATGTGGCCCGATTCACAAACACCTTTTAAACAGAGAATTATCTGTAGACAATCAGATGGCTCCGTATGTGGATTTGTTTTACATTTATACACAATGGTATCGGTTTTGTCCACAGTGGAAAATGTATGTGTTCACAGTCATTTACAAATAAACCCAGAGGCTTGTCTGTGACTCCTTCTGTATTCATTCATTAACATAGACTGATCTCAGCCTGCTGTCACCTTCCTTTAACCCCAAATCCCTCACAAAGAAACCTTCATGGTTTGCCAAATGTTGGATTCACACAGTGTGACAGTCTTTCTGACTTCAGCACTGACTGAAAGTCACTGTGTTGACATGCCGGCCCTCCTTTCAAACGCCACCTTATTGATGTGCATGTTCTGTTACAGCTGTCACTGCGACACGGAGATAACACTGTCAGACATAATTGCGTTAAAGATTAGCTTCAGCAGGGTTTAATGAAGTCGGGCTGGAGCTCACCTGTTGGTCTCATTGCTGCAGGCGTCGTAGAATTGTCTTTTTGTGATAAGAAGCAGATTCACTGAGGGTGGGGTAAAGGTCAGGAAAAGCTAAATGAGATGAAAGTGACAAGGAGGAGCACTGACATGTCGTGCATGTTTTATTCACCCCTTTGTGAGACTGGCAAAAACATTGAGGAAATACTTTTTCTTTCTGCCGGTTCAGGAGGAATACTAACATTTCTAACAGTTTACAGGCAGTAAACTGTCTCTACATCAATCTGTTGTCCCACATCAACCTTAAATACAGATATAAAAACAGATTTTTAGATTAAAAAGAATTAAAATGGACTTTTCGGTGAGCGCAGAGAAAGTTTCCACCTTCAGCAGATGAAAGGTGTCAAACTCTGCTCACAGTAAATGTTTCCATTATTATACGTTAAGAATATTCTTTAAAACTCAAAAACACACACGTTTTACACCAGAGGGACCATAAAAGACGCAACGATCATCTGATCGCATCATCTCAGTGACAATGACTTCACTTCCAATATCAAAGGTCTCGCTTATCAACAATGGTCAGATCCAGGTCGAAGGTATCACTGCAGAGGCCTTATCAAGCCGACCGATTGACGCCATGTTTGCTCAAAGCGATTACATCTAATTACACTTATTACAGTAAAATGAGCACTAGATGACATTAGAGACACATTTAAAGCAGAGCCACAGGTGTACTGACATGTGCTTCAACAGGTCTGCGTATTTTATTTACTTATTTATTTATTTAGTGTCCCAGCTTGAGTCACAGCGACATTAAAAACACAATCATGTTTCAGTTTAAGCTGAAAAATATATTTAATTTAGCTTCTTTTTCTTCTGCATGCTCACTGCTTCCTGCGGCTGAGGACCACTGATGTGTTTAAACACCTGTGTAGTTATGACCGACGCCCATTGTAAACAGAAATACAGCTCTGAGAGGACATCAACCATTCTGACACCCAAATATTATAGTGGACAGTGTCATAAAGCAGGTTTATCGTGCGGCACAGCTCCGTCCAGCATTGCCCAATTGGCTGTGGAGCTTTGTGTGAGCTTTAAACGGCCACATCAGCGTTCAGATAGATGGCGAGATAAGAGAGTGAGAGCGGTTTAAAAGGAGAGGCAGACTCTGAGTGGGACACTCCTCGTTTCAGAGTCGTCCAGCTCACCCTCACAGCCACCATGACGTTCAACGGCACCTGGAAAGTCGATAGCAGCGAAAACTATGAGAAATTCATGGAACATATGGGTGAGTGATGACAAATATCTGATGAAAGGCTGCAGGCTGTGAGCATTTTCTGGATTATGTGGAATTGATGCATTGGTACAAAGTGTCTGTCATTATGATGCCTGCTCTCTGCAATGAGACGACAATATATAATGATATATATATATATATGATATAATGACCAGACGAAGTGCAGCAAGTCAGAGTGTCATATTTAATGTGGATGGTTGTTTCTAAGTCAGAATAAGTCAATAAATCAGGTATTTAGCAAACTGGTAGTCATGCAGATGTTTTATTTGATTAAATATGATAAATATAAAATAATAAACTATTTTATCAGTGTGCAATCATAACCTAAGTTATAATTTGAAAATATAAGTAATAATTGAAGGTATAAGTCTTAAATCTTAAACTTAAATGGGAGACTGAACCAGAAACTGGAGCGAAGGTCTCTCCTGAAACACATCATGACCTACAGGACGTGTTTGTGCTTTGACTTTTGCATCTACTCACCCTCTGCAGTGCACAAACAACGGAACGACCTGAGCATGAAAAGTGATTAAGTCCTGACAAACTTCCTGTGATTGTTCAACATGTTCCACGTGTGTCTGTTGACAGGAGTTAACGTGGTGAAGCGGAAGCTGGCCACTCACGACAACCTCAAGATAACCATCGAACAGACTGGAGACAAGTTTCACGTGAAGGAGAGCAGCACCTTCCGCACCCTGGAAATAGACTTCACCCTGGGGGTCAAATTCGACTACAGCCTTGCAGATGGAACAGACGTGTCGGTAAGCAGAGGTCACCTTTTCTCCTGTCACACCCTCTGATGACTCCAACTGACCCGTGCAGGAATGCTTTCAGCCACTTTAGACTTTGAACCTGTGAGCTGAAAGAATTCATTGGTTACCTAAGAAAAGCATGCACACTTGGAGGATCGACCTCTCTTTGCTGCACTAAGCCTGATTTCAACAAGTCAGCTTGATGCTTTGCTCTGCAGGGTGCATGGGAGCTGGAGGGGGACATGATGAAGGGCGTTTTCACCAGGAAGGACAACGGAAAGAACCTGACAACCACCAGAATCATCCAGGGAGATGAGCTCGTACAGGTACGGCGGAGGTCGTCAGATGAGATTTAGCTGAGAAACAACTTATTCTGAGCTGCTTCTGTGATATTCCAGCGGTGACATTCATTCGTCTCATGCATAATCTAGTAATCTAGTGCAGATTTTACTGTACTAGGTGTAATTGGATGTAATTGCTTTGAGCAAACACAGTGATACCTTTCACCTGAATCTGACCCTTGTTGATAAGCGAGACCTTTGATATTGGAAGTGAAGTCATTGTTTGTCATTGAGATCGGGTGATATGATCAGATGATCACTGTGTCTTTAACAGTCCCTCTGGTGTAAAACGTCTGGGTTTTCTTAACGTGTAATAACGGAAAATCTCATGTCTTTGGATAAAAGCGTCTGCCAAATGACAAACTGTAATTGTGACTGCATAACTTTGATGTTTATATATTAACTATCTGACGCCATCTTTCGCTAACAGAGCTACAGCTACGAAGGCGTGGACGCAAAGAGGATCTTCAAGAGGTCTTAGACCGGCCGGACCACCAGAGCTTCAAAGTGACATGTTTTACCTCCGGAATTTCAAACAGTATTGTGTTGAATTATCAGCCACTTAAACCTGTATAACCTTTGAAATGGGCTCGACTTGACGCCTGCACAGTCTATGAATGGATTTGAATATTTGCAGTAATAAAGCCGTTCTGAAACTTCTGTTTCTTTGTTTTCTGCTGATCGATGTGATCGCGGTCAGTTTGTGCGAAGTTAAAAAAAACACAGTGAAGTGACTAATTTAAGAGTGATACAATAATTTAAACTTTATTCAACAATGAATAAAAATAAATATATATTATCTACAAAAATATAAAGTGTAGACAGATTGTATGTTTCTTTAAATTGATCTGTTCTTACATAAGTCATGAAGCATTCACTGAAGCACCAACAACTCAGGTCAACAACGTCAGGCCCAGCCGGACCGCGCAGGTCCGAGCGAGGCCGACACGTCCGGCCGTCAGCAGGAGCCGTCAGAGAAACCAGCGACGTGATGTGGAAACTTTCCTTTTGTTCTCAGTGTTGATGTAATACAGTCAAATTAGGTTCCGTCCCCTCGTATATTTAGCACAGGAGAAAAGCTGTGGACCGATGCAATGCCAAACGTGACCTCGTGTGACACCGGATGAAAAGACCAAGCAGGCCTCAGATCAGGATGCAGGAGGAAAACCAAACATATCGCACAGCTCAAACACACACACACACACACACACACACACACACACACACACACACACACACACACACACACACACACACACACACACACACACACACACACACACACACACACACACACACACACACACAGGCGTGCATGCACATATAATGACCACTGCAATGACCAAAGACACCCCCCCCCCATTCCCCCATTGTGAGTTATTATTTGTCTGATGTGTTTTTTCCACCATAAATCCCAAAAATGACATCTTCCCCCTCATTTAAATTTCTAGATTCTGAGTAATTATTCTTCATTTCCAAAGTTTAACTGTTGGACACAAGGGGGGGGGAGTTGAACATTTCGCGCTCGTGGTCTCGCCGTGTGGCCTCTGAAAACCAAATTTTCAGTGAGCTCAGAGGAAGTTTCCACTTTGAGCAGACGGATGTGAAAACAGCCTTTTGGTGTCAAACTGTGCTCACTTAAATATTTTAGGTATTAGACATTAAGGTTCTTTCAGACTCAAGCTTTGCTGCCCAGGTGGGACACACCTGCTCTGAGAAGCACGGGCCAATCATAGCTGGATGCAGCCTGAGGCGCTCGCTTTGCTGCCAGCGGGTCTGATCCAAGTCCCTCCCCCTGCCACTCCCACACTCCCCCACACACACACACACACGCACACACACACACACACACACACAGGCGTGTCATCAGGTGTGTCACTGTTAGCATTGCATCTTCATCGTTTCGCATGCGCTCACCTCCGCTGAGGTTTCTCTCTCAGGAAACACTGAACATGTCAGAAGGCACTCTTGATACAACTGAAGACACAAAGTTCAGAATGGAAAACACAACGTGTGTGAAAACAACAGAGTTTTTAACCACGAAGAAAGGAAAGAGGAGGGCAAATACTGTCAATAAACGATGGAGCTGTCAATCACATACGACACCAGAAAAAAAACAAAACACTTTGCAGCTGAGGCAACATGAAGATAATCTGCTTAAACTCCAACCAGGCTTCATCGAACCCAACAGTTTAAAATAAAGTAGAAAATTTCTAATGACAACAGCACAATCAACACGTGTAAAGGCATCCTGATCTGGAACATCAGACTGCTCATTAAAGAACTTCTTCATCGCTCAGTTTCACTGCACGCCTTCCTCTTCTTCACTTCAAACAGTGTCAATAAATAAACCATGACAGATGCAAGCAGATGCTCGAGTTACGGGTTTAGGTGCGATTACATGAACCTCTAAACACAACACACGCACAAACGCACGAACTCAGTGGCTAAACGTGTGCGCTGAAAAGTCCGGACGAAGGTGACCGAGGCGGAGGACACGTACGAGCGGCAGGACGTTCAGGAGCAGACTCGGCTTCTAGTGAGCACAAAAGAAAAACGACGTGGACGCTGTGGCTTTCAGGCGCCCTCGGGAATGTCGGACGAACAGAATAGAAACCTTAAAAACACCAAAGTCTGCTTTTAAAGTGATCAGAAAGTAATTTTAGTGAATGCATAGTCTGTCTCGGACAGTCGGCTGTTTTCGTTTGCATCGTTTGTCGATATTTACACTGGATGCATCATGAAAAGTACGTCAACATTCACGTGTTAAAAAAGTTTCCAAATCAACTGTAGATACAAACGGCTATTTAATGAACTGATTTATGACATTTAGGTAAAATCCAATAGAGTTTCTGTTTTTGGACTCACGGTCCAGTATCATCATGCTCATGCTGATGCTGCACACACAGCTAGTAAGACTTTGTAAAGGCCACATGCAGGTTTCAGAACATCAGTCCTATGAACAAGAATAATTGTTGTACGGTCAGTATCAGATAGGCATTAATTATATTCATTATATTGGCATCGTTATGAAAATACCTGCAAATACAGACCTGTTGAAATCTGTCTACTTTAAAAGGAAGACTGAAAAAATACAATTTGACATCACTGTGAATTACAAAAAAGGATTACAAGAACCAGCACGATCCAAGGTGGAACACACGAGGCGACGCGGTCGAACAGCATAAAACGACCCTCTGAACGGGCTGAGGCCCCCCCCCCCCCGACAACATGCCCCCGCCCACAACACCTGACCAGAGCGGGCACGCACACCCACACCGCATGAACTCTGATTCTCTGTGAAAATCAAGTGGTTTTTTGTGGATTAACACAAATCTTTATCAACAGGTTTGTACAGCCAGCGAGGGGGCCAGCAGGGGGGACAGGGGCCTCAGCCGTTCAGTCACATAAATGTCGTAAAATAAGTGAAAAATGAGAAAGAAATCAGTAACTGAATATACGGAAGTGTTGCAACACCTGCTCCCTGGTGACCTAAAGCCCTCAATGTGCATAAAGTCAGTGAGCTGCCGGGTGTTACTCCTCTGACAGGAAGTACCTTCAGTGGTTTATTTCGGTGTGACATCATGATCTCATAAGGTACCTTTAATTCATCCCTTCATGTCAGCGGCCTGCGTTCTGTCCTGCTTTTGTCTTCGTAGTTCCTGCACAGACCACAGTGGGACCAGTCTGACTGTGGCTCGTCTCAACTTCCTGCCTTCTCCTTTCAGCATGTTCTAACTCCTGTGACACTTCAGCAGAACGACTGCGGATTAAAAAGAAAAAAAAAAACTTGACATAAGGTGATAAAAAGAATAATAAAACTCTTTGTGCAAACTGAAAACAGTCCAGATTTTGGAGAAAACCAAATCTGTTTGCAGCAACACTGCGGGACGGCGGAAGACGGGACAGTCGGTGTGATGGTTTCTAATCCGTCAAACAGCACGAGACAGCGTTTAGAAAAAGCTTTTACTTAAGTGACGAGCTTGCATAAATATATTCCGCTCAGTCGGAGAAATCAGGCTTCAGGACAGGCTTCATTCTGTAAACTCTTTGGCATCCAGTCAGAACTCTGCTGTCGTCCATGTAAACAAACGTCACCGAGCGGCACTCATAAAAACCCTCGCTCATCCAGTCCTTTGGCTGTCACTGGGTTCCATTTTGCAGTGGGTTTATTGCTATTATGGCCTGCAAAGAAACAAATAGAAAAATCTCGTTTTAATGATGTTTTTTGTGTTTACATTTACACGACATCAAAGAAAACACAGTGATACTGTCATGTTGTCTGTCTGAATGTGTACTTTTCTACTGTTGTTGATCTATGTGCTGACATAATGGCTTCTGTTTAGCAGCGCATTGACTCCCGACAGCTCAGCGAGCTTCACTGCGCTGAGGCGGAGCTCGGCTGAAGCACCTGCAGCGCTGCCGTCTACGCTCAGCCCTCCGTGCCGGTGTGTGGGCGTGCTGGGGGGGGCTTACTTGTTTCAGGTCTGGCTTTTGGCACGTCTTGTGAGTATGTGTCGGTGGGGTTTATGTGGCTGGCGTCTCTGCGCTCAGTCACCACCACGGCCCGCGGCGCCGTGGCAGAGAGGACGAGAGGCCTCTGGTTGTGGTACTTGAGACGGTACGTTTCCGTCATGCAGTTGTCCACGTTGAAGTACGTCGTCAGGGAAACCTCTTGAGCTGCCTGTTCCACTCTGCATCCGCTCAGTCTTTCCTCGCTGTCGCACGACGACGGCGTGCTTCTCTCTGGGTCGGAACCCGACTTGGAGCTCGCGTCTGAGAAGGTTCTGAGGCCCGACATGTCCGGCTTCCTGTGAGGACTGACGTAGGATGCGGACGAAAGACGAGGACTTGACGGAAAGGGTTCTTGAAGCATCCTCGGACGGAACGTGGCGTGGCTCGTTTCGCCCTGGTGCGGGGGGATCCGCTGGGCGGGTCGAAGGTGGGGCGACCCCGCCGCGCCCGGCTGACGCTGGCTGTTGGGTTGCGGTGGCTCTGCGGTCACGGCGCCTGGAGGGTGGTACGGCGCGGTCACGTGAGGACACGGGGCCTCTGAGGCGGCGGCATCGCTGCTGCTGGAGCGGTAGGCGTTTTCTCTTTCTTCGGGCTCAGACAGAGCGAGGTCGTCGGAGCTGTTCCACTCTGAGCTGCTGGTTTTGGTGATGAGCCTCAGAGCTGAACCTTCTCCACCGAGCCCTCTGCAGGTCGAGAGCTCCGGCTGCTCGCCCTGCCTGCTGTCTGAGCCGGCGCCGTCCCTCTCTGCTTTTCTGGAGCTACTAGACGAGCTGTACTTTGATTTCCGTCTACAAGACAGAAGCGTTACAGAGAACGTGGACAACATCATTAAGTATGACGGGAATCCCATTTATGAGTCCTTATATGTACAAATTAGAACAAGTTACAGGTGATTTCCAGTTTAGGCCTCTACCTCGAACTTGGACTGCACTTTAGATGTGAATGTGAAACTTGGTCATGGTTCTTTCCCTGAGGTTTGGGTTGATGTTTACCTATAAAACATAAAACAAAGATGATGAAAAGATAGAGACGGAAACGATGCGCTGCAAAAAAAAAAGGAAAACCTAAAAATACAAACAGCAGTCAAAAGGTCACAGATTTTTATCTTCTGATAAAATTAGAACCTGGAAATCTTCTAAACGATGTCAGAAGATAAAAATCAAGAATACGACAAACAAGAAAACATTTGGCATCAAAAGAAGTGGAAGCAGGAAGACGATTAGAGCGCTGAGGTTCGTGAGCTGAAAGCAGAATCCTGAGAATCAAGTCAGAATTCTGCTGAATCGCAGGTTTTAGACTTTAATCTCATAATTCAGATTTATTTTTCTCTGAATTCTGAGATTAACTTCGGAGCTCAAGACTTTTTTTCCACTTAGCCTCTAATCTTCTTCTGTAATTATGAACCAGGTACGGATGAACACGCGTACGACAAAGCCAAATCAATGAAAAGTCGAGACGAAGCGCAGACAGAATCATGTGCGGGTGACTGAAGCTCATGTCCTCAGGACAGCAGGGGGCAGCAGAGCGCTCGTCTCACTGGACGGCCTCACAGCTGGATGAGCCAGTCTGCACGTTTCCTCCACAAGAGGCAGCCTGCTGCTGAATTCCTTCCCTCTTAAAAATAGATGTGTCATTCTTTCTTTCCGCCCTGCAGAGGTCCATGCAAGGATACGAGCTTCACTGTCGGGTGGAAACACTGAGCAGAGGCGCACGAAGCCTCCATAAAGAGCCGAAGTCCTGCGTGAAACACAGATATTCATGACAATGCCAGCAGCCGTGTCCAGCTGTGCTTTCCCAATGAGCTTTGTGGGATTATCGTCAGATTAATGTCTGTGCGTGGTTGACCGGGTGAAGAGGTTAAAGAAACCAGCCCGAGCTCAGAAACGCACCAATCAGTCACTAATCAATCTTCAATTACACCCACGTTATCAGAGACCACTCCCACACCGTTTACACAACAGTTACACTGACAGAAATACAGAAAGACAAACAGAAAGAAAGAAAGAAAGAAAGAAAGAAAGAAAGAAAGAAAGAAAGAAAGAAAGAAAGAAAGAAAGAAAGAAAGAAAGGCGTCATCCTTTGGAAAGGTCGGCCCTCTGACAGCACCTTACATGAAGCAAAAGGTAAAAATCTCTTCTGCTCTTAAAGATGAGATCAACACTCGACAGTGTACATATCTACACATCCGATCCTCTGGGGGACCACATTCTTCTTCTTCTTCTCTGTAAATCTTTTCCCTGGAGTCTCAGATCAGCTGTGAGGTGTTTTGTGTGTCTGAAGTGGCCTTGATGTGGACTTGTTGCGTCAGGTTTTTATACGTGAAATGCACTAAACTTCTTACACTATAAAGACTCATAAATCAAACAGCTCTTTCAGATTATTCCACCAACATTTATTTCATTCTTTTCCAGCAGAAACTTTAAAATGTTGAAACTTACCGTTGTGTGGTGGCGAAGACGAGATGCTTGATTTGGCTTCGCCTCCTTTTTGGTGCAGCTGACTGAAAATAAAAGACCACAGTGAGTCCAAGCTTGTTTTCAAACAAACAAACAAACAATCAAACTGACGTTGATGTTCTTTTGACGCACTGGGTAAACAAAGCAAAGCATCATGGGAAAAATAAATCTGATTTGTGCCATTTGCTGTTAAAAGTTTGATGGTTTGAAAGACTTTGGTTGAATTTGATATCTGAATCTGATAAATATACGAGGGTGTGTAGAAACCCTTCATGCGAGCAGCAGCTGCTGGCTTCCGTCTTCTTTCAGTCACATTTAAATTAATGTTGTGCATTAATGACGATTTACAGCTGTAAGAAGCTACTAATACGTCCTGATTTAATAAGCAGTAACACCTCTGACATCGATGGATTATTGGTGTATGCTTCCGTATTTCATGTGAAGTTCAGAAAAACTGGACCATGGACCGTGGAGTTGTGTCTTACCTCTGCAGCTGAGCCTCGGGGGTCGACCTCTGGTCTTTAACAGCGAAGCCGTCGACGCCCGGTGAGTCTGGATTGGTGGAGCCACTGCTGAGTCTGTCGCTGCTCTCGTAGCCGGACTCCGTCCTCTGAATGGTCCAGGTGTCGCTGCGCAGCAGCGTCTTGGGGCCTCCCTTGAGCCTGCCGCCCCTCTGCTGATTGGCCCTGCTCTCAGACTCCACGGAGCTGTGGCTCTCCGTCTCGTGTCTCTGCTCGTCCTCGTAAATCGTCATCAAGCACTTCTGCTTGCGTTCTTCTCTGGTTCGTAAGTATTCGCGCTCCCGACTTTGCTCGCCGTGCGCTCTCTCCTGGAATGACGGCTTGCTGTGTCGCGGGCTGTCGTGTTGCTGTTGACGGCGCTGCTCCAGTTCGTTCAGCACTGTGTCCACGTTTAACACCTCCCGAATGGGTCTCCAGGTGGACTTGGCTTTATTGCGGCTCCCTTCGCCCCCGCCCTTTTCCCACTGCTCCTGGCAGCTCTCCGGGTCGTAGCGAGTGGGGGACATGTTGTTCCTCCGGCTGTGCCCCCCACCCTGCGTACCAAAGGACTGTCCACGTGGCTCCTGAGACCCTCTGCTGGAGTGGGCTGACGACCTGTCGGTGCGTGGATAAGTCTTTGACTTCTGGTCTGCGGGAGGCCTCAGCCCGTTCTCTGGAGATGAAGATCTTGCATGAGTCATCTCTGCAGAGAGAGAACACGGATCGTCAGCAGAACCACTTAAACATGACACACAGAGGTTTCCTCCACCGGCCTTCCCTGCAGGTCTCTGTGTTATCAGGGCTTGGTTTGTGGCTGCGACGCAGACACGGTGCTCTACCTTTGTGTTGTGATGGGTCCGTTTTCCGATGCCCTCGATCCTTTTTGGACGCTTCGCTCGGCCTCTGCAGGTTCTCCATGAAAGGCTCCTGGAACTTGTTGGGGCTGCCAAGGGGAAGTTTCACTGAGGAACACAGATATTGAAATGGCAGATGAGTGGCTGCTCTGCAATGTAGAAAATTGCTCTTTAAACTCGTGATTTATTGTCTGGCTCTCCTTTAAGCTCCTCTGACTGCTGCCATCAGTGAGGCTAACAGTAGATAATTGTTATTCTGCCTTTAGTGGGTATGGACAGACAGTTCGGGTGTGACGTGACGGTTGCGTCAGGACATTTCAGCAGGTGCAGCCTGTCATTCAAACGAGGTCGACCTGAGCTGTTAGAGCGTGTGTGATAGTCCTGCATCGCTCACAGAGTCACGCCGTGTTGTAGACCAGAGCTTTTTTCAGCTCTCTGACAATGAAAGCTGCCCAGGCGGGTCATTTCTGACTCTGCTGCCAACAGAACAGGAGACCAAACTAAACAAAAAGAAATCTGACCAATGAGCTGAAGCCAGCACGTCATCAGCAATGTTAAAATAAACTACAGCTGCCACGTTTGCCAGCCCCGCGCTGTGTTTCTTTGCCTCTGAAGCAAGCAGGTCACTGTGAGAACCAGAGCCGCCGCGAACCGCCGACATCTGCCTGCAAATCCACACAATCAGCCAACAGCTGCACCGTCGCCCACATCCACCTCTCAGCTCTGTTTTATTCAGTTAGCATCAGACTTCAGGAAGGTGTTCAGTGTTTCTGTGAAGGTCTGCAGTAAAACACAGGAACCCGCCGCATGCTGGATGTCAGAGCGGCGTCAGTGAGCTGGAGTATTATGGGTTTCCATATCTGTTCATGTAGCCTAATGCTGACATTTAAGTAGTTCCACTGAAACAGATACTAGATTTAGAAGAAAAGCACCTTACACAACTGCCAAGTAATTAACTAACGCACACTTCATCAGTTAGACCGAGACTGTCGGGCTTAGTAACGCAGTATCACACTGCAGGGCAGCTGTCTTTGTACCACTAAGTACTGCAAGCCAGTAAACAAAACAGATACCAGGAAGTAATGCACAGAGTACATATGATAAATGAAAAAAAATCAATTACTTACACATATTTTCACAAAAACAAGAGTCCAGTCTCATGCCAGACAAAGTGTCTGAGCGCCAGTCTAAAGCAAAACAGTCCATCAGAGCAGGCGAGGCGCCACGGCCAAAAAAAACCCAGGCAGATAAATTAATGGAGGCAAACGTCGGAAATGTCGAGGGGAGGAGTGAGAACTGTGGAGCAGGAGCATGAGAGCGCTTGGCCACAGGAGCAGGGATTAGGGAGGGAGGCGTGGGTGGTAATCTGCGTGCAACAGAGGCATCATCCTCACGTCAAGTTCAAGCCAGCACACAGGGCAGGACAATCTTTGTGCCGGCGGTTTAACGGCGCTCTCGCAATCCCAACGCACACCACAACTGTAATTCGCAGAGAGGAATCGCTGCTGCTGGACGTAATGTCATTGTTCAGGGTTTATTTCAGTGATACTTCCAGTCACTGTTGAAGGAAATTAAATGTTCGACAGACTGAAACTGATCTGATCCCATCGTGACTGATCGTTATTAGCAAACACACGACGCTGCAGCTTCCTGAAACATCGTCTTCAGTTCTGCTGTCAACTAACCTCCACACCTGAACTCACCGCACGCAACCCAAAAAACAAGGTCCGGACGCTGAACGCAGCCACCTACAGACAAACTGACATCCTTCATCCAGTCATGTGTTGACAAAGTGGTGACCCTCGCTCCATCCTCTGTGATCGACTGAGTCTTTCCAGGATGCCCCTTTCATACCCAATCATGATCCTCTCACCTGTTACCAATGAGCCTGTTTACCTGTGGAATGATCCAAACAGGTGTTTTTGGAGCATCTTTCCCAGCCTGGGAAACGTGTCGCTGCATCAGATTCACAATAAGCAGTTTATCAGTTTGTACCTGAGCAGACTGAATGAAGGTGGAAAGGATCTGAACATCACTGCACTCTGCTGGTGTTTCTCTTCTCCCTCTGCTCATACATCCTTCAGTCAGTTGGCCCATGTGACTCGTGCGTACAAGACTAACTTCAACGCTTTCACATGAACACATTGTGTCCATTAAACAAAGACTGTCCTGATTTTAAGTCCCACTTTTGACACAGTTTGCGTTACAGTCACAAAGTCTGATCCTGTTTGTGCTGAAGTTTACTCGAGTGTTTCAAATACTGAGACAGTGAAGTAAAGCACACGTTCGATGCACCTCAAATGTTTTCAGCAGCTGCATGATAACTATTTTGTTGGTCATTTGAGGTAACCTGGATCAGGTCATCATCATAATCCCGTGTGTGGTTTCTGAGCACGTTCAGCTGAAGGCTGCTGCTTCCACTCGGCTCACTGCAGGTTTAATACTCGCTGCTCGATTACTGAGGTAACGTGTGTCTGCAGGTGGAGACACGAGACTTTTGCACCTGACAAAAGCTTTAATGAAAACGGGCATTACCTCCAAAATAAATGAGCAAACAAACATGAGGTAAAAATACGATGTGACTGATGATCACACAGTTTCTGCTCGTCTTCTGAAGGCATGACACACACACACACACGCACACTGGCAGGTCGCCTTACCTGCCGCGTCACCGTTCACCTGGGCTTTGTACCGAGGACACATGGTGGTTTGTCTCGGTGCGTCCTCATTGGACACTGGAGATCCTTCAGGATTGGTGTAAAACAAGAGAAGAGGCTGAAAATGTCCCCTGATGCATTTGGAGGCAACATCTTTCCATTTGGATCCGATCTGCAGAAAGCAAAGAGCGACGTGAGAGCATGAAGCACAGAAGCAGGTAGCAGACTTGGAGCAGGGATCAGGCGGATTAATGTCAGAGATCCTAACCTCCTTTACAGTAGCATCATCGAAAAACATCCATTTTGAAGATTTGGTGTGATAGGCGAAGGCCGAGTAATGTTTACTGGAAAAGCAGATCATCCCCACCAGATGCAGCTCGCTGCGTTTGGCGTTTTCATCAGTGACACGGTTGAAAAGCTGGAAGAGAGCAAAGCGAGACGAGTTTGATCTGCACATGTTGCTCTTTGGCAGAAGCTAAATCCTACCAAAATAAGATCTACCCGTGAATCTGAATGTGATGCCAGCCACACGGCAGAAAGGCTGGGACAAGAGGATGTTTGGCGCCGTGCTGCAGCGCTCAGTGAGCGTCAGGGCGTCTCATTGTAACGCTCCGGTCGTCTCTACAGAAAGGCGAAAACACGTTTGTGTTTGCGAGGCTCGCCGCAGCTCTTACCCCACAGAGGTTCAGGCGTGGGCCGAGAGAGCGAATGACATCGTCCGTGAGGTCAGACTGCTCAGCGTCCCAAACGAAGCCGATGGTGACGATCTCCGGACAGTTCATGAGGACTCGGCGGATCTTGATACTCTGACCACAGTCGCTCTGCAAAACATGAAGCTCCATGACGATCGTCAGACTGCATGACGTTAGACAGCATGACGTTAGACTGCATGACGTTAGCTTCTGCTGTTTTGTTTTTTAAGGGACTGCGTGTGTATTTTAGGAACAAATGAGGATTTCAGAACTTTACAACAACTCAGAGAGAGTTTTATCTGCAAACTGAGCGTCTGTGTTTGACATGTGCAGTAACAGAACAGGAGACACTTCAATGAGCAGCTAGCTTAGCATTTCTCTCTCAGTAAACAACTGGATGAAAACCCGTCAAACTCTGATGCGTTTGTTAGCTATAATAATGTTAATAAAGTTTATTCATGCAGCCTTTTCCAATATTACAATGAGCTTTACAAACAGTAAACCCCACATGATAAAAATCTGAATGTGTTTCGTATTTAACTTGATAAATGTGTTAAAAACACGACTGTGTTGCTGCTGGAAGGTGCGTTTTGGTGGCGTTGGGTAATTTTTCCTCTGCTATGGTCGACTAAACACCGGCCGGACTCCCTGCTGAGTACAAAGAGACAAAATCTTTTCTTTTCAGTCTGAGAAATAAATACAGAGCAGAAAGCTCTGCCGTCACGTTTCGTCCCATCTTAATGAGCACAGGTGCAGAGGAGCCGGGCGGCGTGTATGATCTGCACATCCTGGAGCCCGGCGAAGGGAACGGAGCTCTCAGCTTTACCAAAGCGAAGCACACCGAAGAGGAAGACAGTACCAGCAAATCCAGATGAGGGGACAACAGTGGACATGCCCTCACTGCTATTTATATCCTCACACTAGTCTGCCACCGTCTCCTTCAGGCAGAGTCACAGCACAGAGCGGGAGTCCGCTTTCTGTCCGTTTCACGGGAAAAACCGACCGTTCAGCTGAATTATTCATTCAAATCTGAGCGTAGCCAATCAGAATCAGGCTGAAGTCACTGATGTTCGGACAAAACGGCAGGATGGAGGAGAGAACTGAGCCAGAAACGTCTCATTTTTGAGAAAAAACCTCACATTGAAGCGGACAGTGACGGTAAATGACGTACCGGGCAGCTCCGGAGGTCACCTGTGTTGTTTGCCGCCTGCAGCAGTTCTCCAAACATGTCCGACCTGAGCCGCTCGTTCTTCCCCAGCATGCGATCGACCTGTTGGCTGAGAGTCAAACACAGGCCGTGAGCATCGCAGAGGGTTGGACTCTTATTCTCTATTTCACGACGTATTCCATCAGCACAGCCTTGTGCGTTTGATGCAGAACGTGATCGCAGACATGAACTGTTTCATCAATACGAAATGTTTTAAATCAGGATGAACAGCTGCTCAATTTAATGCAACCCAACCCCAATTCCATTATATGTTTATGAAAAAGGTGGTGGTTGTGGTGGTTTTGTACTGGATTACATTGAAGTGACGAGTTTCTATTTTTCATATTAACTGAAAACAAGTAAAATCTCAATAATAAACATACAGTTAAATTAATATATTACTGACAGTGACAATCAAGATTTGTGTTGTCGTATTGAGCTCAGTTTATCCTGCAGGTAAACCTGATGTCACAGGCCTCTGAGTTCACATCAAACCCTTTTTACTAATGTTATTTAATATGTAGATTTGGTACAAATTCAACATTTAACAATATTTCTAACATTCAGCTCAGTTCAAAGCGCAGAGCTGTGCGTAAAAACGAATGAAGGTGTTCCTGCTACTTTTCACAGTGTGCAGATTATCCACAGAAGTGAAGCGAGCACGCGTGGACAGAAACGAGGGCTCAGAGTTTATCTTCAAATCATGAGAAGAGTTTGACTGAACAAGAATTCAGCATCATCAAGATGTTTAAATGGAGACTGATGATGATGAAGATCCACTGGGTGTTTAGGAGGCAACTGAATTAAATCCATAAGATCCAGCAGTCACTGATGGTGACGTGTGATTCGACATTTTCACCACAGACACGTTTTTTTATGTTGTTCTGTTGATTAGGAACCAAAAAGATCTGCTTCCTTCGTCACGTTTCAGACTCTGAGCGCTCGTATGGTTTGTAGCTCGACAGAAACGCTGAAAACAAAATGTTAATAAATCAATATTTATAGATTTCAGAGACTGGAGCTGCGGCTGCTAAAGGACAGGAAGGAGATTGAAAAACATTGCAATCAAATAATTTTCTAGTAACCTTATTTAATACTTTGACATTTAAATCAGGATTAGCACTCTGGCCTGATTTTTGGATCCCGTTTTTAAAGCCATGGCAGGAAATCAAGCACTCACCATAAAGCGGTGGTTGAGACATAATGTACGAGCTCTGTGAACGGGTGAGGGTCCGAAGACGCTCCGCAGCAGCGACACACAAACTGCAGAAGAAGAGCTGCATTTAGTTTCCTGTGCAGACGTCTGCGTCCACGCATCAACTCTTTCCTGTCATCGCTCTGACACACTTCACATGAGGACAACAGCGCTGCAGTCTCCAGCATGGCTGAGCACACAGGTGGAGTTACCTGCTCGTAAAGCATCATTGCAAACTTCTGGTGGGTGATGCAGGACTTGGATGAACAAGCGTCGGTCGCGGCGTCTGAAACGATGTGCAGATGAATCCGCTCCAGGATGTTTTCCTGACGCACGACAAACAAGAGCAGACGCAGACGACAGTGAATACATGAAAACACATTCAAAGAGCAGAAAACTGAAGAATAAACCTGCAAAATACAGATTTCTCTCATGAATCATTAACGTCTGTGCCGTCACACCACAGCTAAAAATATTCCATTTGAATTTAAAATATATAAAGCACCATGAGTTACATAAAAAAACATGAACAGCTGCACAAATTAAGTTTTTTCTGATCCGGACGAGACAAAAGACAAATCAGTCCACTCAGTCCTAACAGGATGCTTAAAGCAGGTGATGTGTCAAAGCCAGGACAGTCCATCATAGCTGTGGACAGACTGTGGACGTTCGGTGTGGACGTACGAAGCACTCGGCGGCATCGTCCATGAGGCCGAGCTGGAAGCGCTGCTCGTCCTTAAAGGTTTCAGCCAGAGCGTTTCGCAGGCTGTCGGAGGGCAGCACTCGCTCTCTGCTCTGCTGGAACTGGCTGAAAATACTCTGAGGAAGAAAAACAACGAGGTCTTCGTCACCAGACGGACAGTTACTGTATCACACGTGACCATCACGGCTGCCGAAAGCGTCGGCAGGTCGAGCTTTAAGTGTCACACGAACCTTCAAAGCGCAGAAAATGCAGCCATCGCCGAGACAGAAGTGACCTGAGAGCTGCCTCAAACTTCTCCTGAAAATGTCGAGCTGCCAAAGCACCTGCGAAGGTCGAACAACGCACATTCACCAAAAACGCCGACCTGGACGGGAAGCAGCTTCATTTCGCTGATTTTAAAATGAAGAGACACATCGAAGAAACAAGTGTTTGGACATTAACACTGAATTAAAGCTTTGCTGAACACTCTGCACAGCTCTTTCTCATTTTCAGCTTTCTTTTGGTTTGTCCATGTGAGCGTCTGACTCTCAGCCAATCAGATCTGCGTATAAGCTCGGCAACTCGCATGGCATGCTCTAAAAAGACAAAATTAGTCTGAAAACATCTTTTAATCAACCATCGTGATCATTCCTCCACCTAAAAAAAGCACCATTATGCTGTATTTAGAACGTCTGCACAGCTCTGTCCCTTCCTGTCGGACGGCCTCTTTGAACTGAGGCCGCTCTCACTGAAGGCACCAGACTCCTTTAAGAAAACAGTCGTTTTAGCTCGCAGGACTCAGGAGCTGCTGGCCTCCTGCCGCCCTGACAGGCAGAGCAGCAGCTCCTGCGTTCAGCGAGCTAAAACGACTGTTTTCTTAAAGGAGTCTGGCGGCAGAGTTTCCAGGAAGGCCTGTCTGACGGCAGGACAAAGCAGACATTACACTGAGATTTATCTTCTTAGTTGAGCCTTTGGGCTGCTGCCCTCATCCCCAGCGGTACATCAGGGTCTATTTCTGCTCTCTAGTGGTCAGAAATGTCTTTACTCAGCTTTACGGTTAAAGAATGAGGAGGGGAACTGTTGTTCGTTCGAGCACAGGGACATATTTGGTGTTTTTCGGCTCTCACCTGGACGGCGCTGTTCAGGAAGCAGCTGTTTTGGCCGGGCTCGTTCAGCAGGCCTTTGGTGAGCGCCAGAGACAGCATGCTTCCAGGCTGGTAGGATTTCTTCAGGCCTCCTCCGGGTTTCTTAAACATCTTCACCCAGGCCATGGAGTTAGAGCCTGCAACTGATACACAGAGCCTCCAGTTCTGACCGCGTGTCAGCAAGCAGTTTACACCCCGAGCGTTCAGAGCGACAGATCAGAGTATGTTTCACAGTCATTTCAACAGAAAGATGTCCCCCCTCCTGTAAATCTCACTGCATTTTCATTTAAAATCTACGTTTCTATACTGATTCAGAATGTGATTATCACTGCATGGTGTACTGAACAACACTGCATGAAAACTGAGTTCATCCTGCTCTCATTACATCACTAATCCAAATGACTGATTTGGTTTGGCGCCACATGAATCACGCCGTCTACCTTCTCCAGAGTTGGGGGGAGACTTGCTGCGGCTGGACATGCTGGGAGGTGGGAGCTGGTGCGTCGGTCTGGCCATGGGCTCCGTCCATTTCATCCCCACGCGCCTCCGGAGCGGTGGGTCGAAGGCATGGTCAGGATCAGCCGCAGGGCAGCCTCAGCCATGCGCTGCTGGACATCGAACAGCAACTGGACGGATCTGAGGACGGACGGACGGAAGACGAGAGGTAAACCCGAAATGTTCCACAGGGCGGCGAGCTCGACCGAGCAGGAGATAATTCATTCTGAGAAACACATGCAAACGCAAAACCTGCAAAGCTTTTCCTCATCAAACTAAACACATGTGAAAAGATGTGGACTTTGAATCAGCTGATTCAAGAACATTCAACAACATCTCAGCTGTTTCAGGCTTTTACACAGTTTACAGGACGAGCTGATCCACTCAGAGTCTGAAAACACTGAACTCTGATCAAACTCGTGACGTGCAGGCCAACAGATCTGAGTCCATTTCTACGTCACATCGCTTCATTGCTGATGCACCGTTTACAGAAAAGACATTAAAATACAGATGTAGATTCTGCTTTAAAAAGAGGACACACAGCTCAACGAGGACAAAAAGACAAAAAAAAGAGACTGAACAATAAAGTTCAGATGTGCAAATACAGAAAATAAACAATATACAAAGACCGATAAGGCAATAAACAAAATAATATAATACAGTGAAATTCACAGCGTGCAGGGTTAAGTTGACATAAGGCAGTGGACAAAAAGACAATCAGTTCGAAGACATTGGTCTTCTCCTGAATAATGTGTCTCTCTGCTCTGGACCATGGTTGGAGTCTTCATCATAAACAGGTTTCTGACCATCAGCCTGAGCAGCAGCTCGTCTCATTTGTCCCACTCAGCTCTGAGCTGCTGTCTTTGGTCCCAGAGGCTCAGTCCAGGACCAGAACAATGGACGCAGAGCTGAAGGCTGATCCTCCTGCCAGGGTCCCACATTAGACCCCCACTCAGTTCACTCATTGCCATGTTTACGTCCACAGAGTCAATCAATATGTCCAATTATGATCAGATGACAAAGACACAAAACGATGTCTTTTCAACAGGATGTCAAACTTTTCCAGGGATGTGGAACATTTCATTTTGTTAGAGGCTCATTAGTAAATGTACCTGTGATTAATAAATCCACAGAATGACTCAACGGGCCTTTAAATTCACTCCAAAGTCGTTTTAGGTCACAAAATGTCTTCTGAATTCATATTTAAAGCCTTCATTTGGTGTCAGCGGCCACATGGGTTTCTGCACCAGCCTCTCCGACACCATGTGATGCCTGGACGGGCCTGCACGGTCCGCACGAGCCCGTGTCTGCAGCAGGGTTCAAACAGGAGCCAGAAACCAGCACAGACCTGGATTTCATGACCGCCCCGTGTTTCCCTGCGCTGAAAAACGCGACGACAGCCGCGACGAGCGCGCTCCCCCCGCGGAGACACGCCGCCGGTGCTGCGGCAGCCTCCGCGGCGCTCAGGCGGCCGCGGCGGCGCAAATATGCCGCAACTTGCGTTCAGGCATCGAAAACAAGCGCTGAGCGACTCACCTTAAAGAGAAGCTCGCCTCCGGTGAAGGCGCAGGCGGTCCAGCTGTCAGCGCGCAGATCCAGCACTTCTCCCCGAATCCGGCCGATCAAACAGCCTAGAAATGACTGCAGACACGTCCGGACGCTCTATCTGTCATAGTGCAGCACTCTGCCGGTCCGCCGACACGCACGCAGGCGGCCGCCCCGAGCCTCTGCAGGATGCCACACACGCCCGGACGGGACAGCGTTATTTCGCTGAAAATTCGTCTCTTTCCTGCACAAACGGGGCCAGCGGTGGCCTGTGCCAGAATGCCCGACGCGGATTAGTGATGTTTTGAGACTTGAGAGGTCAAACTCCGCCCCTAGCGTAGCCTCAAGTGCACTGCTGCTGAGCGCAGTCTTCAGTGCCTGCACGGCAAACTGTGCTGGCGGAAGGTCAGACTTCCAACTTGTCATGATGATGATGAGAGAAGACATCACATGACTGCACTGGTTTCATAATCATGCAGCACTGTGGGGACTGAACCCTGCCTGCTTTTTGTTTTCCTGAGCCCAAATGTCAAACAACAGAGCAGATACGGTTTAAATTTGGATTTGGTGAAATACCAAATGTGTAAATAAGCCATTGACCCCGCTGGATTCAGAGGGAGTCATGCTCTCATCCTCTCTCATCATTTCTAACACCGGCGTGAATAACATGGAGCACTGAGCTTTCATTTACATCACACAGCAAAACAAATATTCTGCATCGACGTTCGTGTCTGAGCTGCGAACAGGACAGAAATCGGGCAGATGGAGGAGCTGGAGGGGAAAAGCCTGCAGAGCCGAGCAGGTCTGACGAGGAGGCTGCACAGCCTCAGTCAGCACAAACCAAGCCTCCAATTGGTGCCTCTCGCTTCCTGTTTCTGTTTTTTGTCTCACATGTCCCGAGTGTCCAAAATAGAACAAAGTTTTCTGTGATGTTGGAGCAAATATCTTAATGCAGCACAGCCAGAAATCTGAGTTATGTCCTCACATTGATTTTATAAATCCAGGATGAGGAGAGTGACGCAGCGCTGAGCGCCTGCATCGCCTCACGTCCACACACGTCTGGTTTTTAAAGAGCTTAAATGTGTCGGATCCCGTTTTGGGTTCATTTTATTGTCTATTTGCTCTTTTTCTACATCTCCTTTATTCTCCTTATCTTATCTTATCTTATCTTATCTTATCTTATCTTATCTTATCACCCTCATGCCAAGCATTCTTCAGCTGCTGCTTTCCTCATTTTCTTTAAATGTAGTGTGCACATACGGTAGGATCCTGGCACAATATTTACAATGCTGCACATGCACGTGTGTGTGTGTGTGTGTGTGTGTGTGTGTGTGTGTGTGTGTGTGTGTGTGTGTGTGTGTGAGACAGACAGAGGATGTGTGAGGATGTGTGAGAGTCACACAGCACGCCGAGCAGCCTGTGAAATCAGTGTGAACTCACTCTTGGTGAGCTGTTAGTCCTCTCTGCTGCTGAGTCCAACATTAAAATCTGTTGGGATGTTAAAGAGGCTGCAGGGCGTTTCACAGCATTATGTTCACACATGCAGCTCCTGCTATGTTGGGCCGTATATAAAGACGACGTTTAGCGTTTGGATGAGTGTATAAATCCTTCCTGTCTCCGCTCCAGCAGCTCTGACTCGTCCCCTGAGACACATGAAGGCTTTTGGTGTTATTTCTAAAATAATTCTTCACATCTCTCCCTGTGAACGTCGCTGTGCTCGGACGAGCTGTCAGACTCTCTTCTTTGGGTTATTTTTGGAGTCGATTTCTTTCGTGTGCGTGTCTGTTTTGTTCTTTCTTGGTTGCAGGTTGTTGTAGTTCAGCCGTTTCTCCAAAAGGGACTTTAATAGACTTTCAGCAGCTATAAATATCCACGAGTTACCACCAGGGTTGGTGAGGATGAGGGCAGGTAGAGTTCACATAGTTGTTTAGTTCAGTTATTTCTGTTGTCACCAGCTTACGTTATGGCCTTTATATGATCTACAGGCTGTTTGTCCTCTGTTCGGCTTCACCAGTGGGACAGAAAGAAGAACCCAGGATGAAGAGCTCCTGTAATAATTACACAACAGACGGTTCTTCATGCAGATTTTTGGATGGCTGAGGTTTGGGAGAAAAGATCATGATGTTGTGTCTTGAAATCAATCCTTCCAGATGTTTCTCAGCTGTCTGAAAGGCCGAGTTTGTAAATCAGAAGGTGGATGTTAAACAGTGTGTGTGTGAGTGTGTATAAGAAGGCAGTACCTTAAACTGTATTAGAGGTAAAATGCACTAGAGTTGAATCAGTGAGCTCAAAACCAAATACCACTCACAGATACTTGATATGCAGTATTATGTCTGTAGTACTTCACAGCTGATCTGTGACCACAAACAAAACAGAATAAACGTTTCTCTTTCATCTCATTCCACTCAAAACGAGTCAAGTTTGACTTTTTCCGTGTTACATTAATCTGTGTGTGTTTGTTTTCTGGGTTTTCTGCATTTGTCGCCTTTTCGTGTTGCCGTAGGTCAAAGTTCAGGTTCCTCCGTCGTCCTTCCGCCTCGATGGGACTGAACCGTCTGTTAGCTGCAGTGTGAACAGTCAGAGATAAATCAGTTTTTATGATCTGTAAATGAAACTCGATTTATTGATCTTTTAGTGTTAAATTTTAGATTCACTGAAACGTTAATGTTTGTTTGTGGGGATTTTCTTTGAATGAGATTTTTCTACACAATGATAAAGGAGAACAAAGAGTGTCATCATCTTATCTTTCTGTCATATAATTCTTTATATTACTGACAGTTTGCTTACCAATAGTAACCAAATATAAGCTGCTGCATGCTCCAGTTGTGTACGTCAATAAATACGTTTCCTTCTTTATTTACATCACATATCCATCGATTCATTTGAGCATTTATAAAAGTGACAGTTTGGCTTCAGTGGACCTCTTGGACTTCTTCTGTGCAGCTCGTTCACTTTGCTATTTACATGATGTTCTGCAGCTTCTGAAGGTGAACACCGAACACACCAGTCACGAGACACTCTGGGTCCGCTGGGAAGAAAAACATTGGTTAGGACTCTGACTGATGACTGCTGATGTGCTGCTGATGGACTGTTTGCTACGGCCAGCATCACGTTGGCAGACTGGGTTCAGGCGAGCGTCTACAGGTCGTCAGACTCCGGGACTTTGATGGGTTCCAGGGTGATGGTGGGGAGGATCAGGTGGGTGCCCTCAGATATCCACCCCTGGGCCGTCCTGTTGAAGGTGGGCCGCTTTAAACCCGGATCCTGCAGCTCTGGGTAAGTGGGCGGGTTCAGGTCCACCTCAGGCAGCTTGAACGTGATCGCTCTGGGAGCTTTGTCAAAGCCACCAAAAGGAGTGGCCACCCTGTAACGGACACTGAGTGTGAACGGCGCTCTTTGACGTACTGATTCACTGAAACACGCTCACCGCTTCCTCACCGGTTAAAGCATTTGTACTCTGGAAGATCTGGCCGGGGGTCTGGCGCCGGCATCCTCAGTTTGAGGGTTTCGGCGAGGTCGGGGTCGCTGAGGATCGCCTGCTCCCAGGGGGAGTGGTAGGACTTGGCCATCTCGGCGGTCGAGTCTGAAGGAGCAAACAAACACGAGGGGTCACTTTGTGAGCGTGCTGACAGTTTGGTTTGCAGTTCCGGGATAATGCTCAGCGGTTTTCTTAAGCCTGCTTTATTTTTTTATTTCGGGAGGCCAAAGTTTTAGAGTGGATGGGATTATGGGTGGAGCTTAGAGAACACTCCCACAGACAGACGGAGACGTCCATCACTGCGATCTGAGGCCTTAAAATAGCACATAGTTGAAGTATGCACTCATCATATAAAGTGTCGACACGGGATGACGCCCTGCCGGAGCCTTTTAGAATAAGCACAGGGCTCTGCTGGCTATGAAAATAGAATAAAATGAAGCATTTAAAGCTGCTCAAGTTGCAGAATTCATCATGGATGCACACACGGCGTCGGGCCTTCAAACTGGTCGCCATAAAACCAGACGAGCTGTGTGACACCAGTTATTGTTATGACAGAGTGACACATTCATTCACTCTGTGTGCTGCGTCTCAAACACTGTGACAGCGAAGAAGAAGAAATGACGATTTTCAATAAGGCAGCACAGTTATTTTTACTCTTTAAATCCTGCCTGATGGTGCAAACACTGATGCTCCAGCATAATTACCTGGATGTCCTTGATTAGCAGCATTTCCATTGGCTGGTGGATCCACTTTAATTTCCACGCTGTGTGTGTTCTCCGTTAAAATGTCGTTCTACGAAACAGAAAAAGACGCAGGAATGTGTTGAGTTTTGGTTCTCAGCTGAGAGACAGAACATGAAGTTTACACACACACACACACACACACACACACACACACACACACACACACACACACACACACACACACACAGAGCAGGCACTGATAAGGAGACAGCAGCTCCTCAGTGGATTTGGCTGGGAGACGGAAAAGGCACGAGGCACATGTCTCTGCTATCGTCCATGTGTTGTAACACTTTTTTTCGAGAGCATACTTCCTGATAAATGTGTTTGAAGAGAAGCAGACAGACACTTTTACAAATTTCCATGCAGACGCCCCCGATGCCAGAGCTCCAGATGGCGCCGGTCGACGCGATGCACCGGCGTTCAGCAGGTCCTGGTACTCAAACACTGGAAGTGACTGAAGGCACGTCGGCTGACTTACACTGAGCTGTGCGTTCGCCTCATTCTGGATACTTTCAAAGGTGTATTTGTCAGATCTCCTCTGGCGCATTTTGAACAGCCGGGACCCTCTGTTGGAAAGCAGCGATAACTCCTCCAACATAATGTCTTTGGGAGTGCTGAGCTTCTTTCCCAGATCCATCACGGCCCCTGTCAGCAGAAACGAGGAGGAAAAGTTGGTTGATGTGACAGAAACTGAAACACATGCTTGTGCCAATCAGTCGCTTTGTAACCAAAGTCTCATCTATCACTGATGTTATTGTGTTACCAACAAAGGGAAAAGGTTGGCATCTCTCTCTGAGGGCCCGAAAGCTCCAGGGTGACAGTCAGGGTTCTTGGATTAAGTGCAAACTTGTTTGGCAGTGAGCAACAAAAACACAACATTTCCTGAAACGCTGAGGCATTTTAACTTCGCCCAGGGTGATATTTTGTTTATGTGCTGCATATTCTTGAACAAACTGCGTATTATCAAGTTATCACAACCTAACTGTGGTAAGGGGTGAGGCAGACCAGGGGCCCCCTAGCGGGTTAATCCAGCCCTGGTTTTAGAGCTGGTGCAGAATATAAATATCCATCCAGAAACGTCCCTCCTATCATTTTGTCAGCTGAACAGATTTAAGTGAACGTCCGTGAACGACATCAAAGGTGTCACAAAATTCATATTATTCCACTTTTTAATCCCCGTCATGGAAAACGAGTTATCGTTTTACTCGAGAGTTAGTTTTGGATGTCCACAATGCTTCCTCATCCTCCACCACCGACGGAATGTACCCCAGCTGTCACGGACCCTCACATAACAAACAGCCACACAGTTGGCCCTCAGCTTCCCTCCCCTCTCCAGAAATAGACTTTTGAAAAGGACAACGACAAAGGATTTGCCACCATAGGTAGTAAATCCTCCCATTAGCTTATTTATGGTGCTGGAGAGCAGCCCTGACATTCTGAACCCAGATCAGAGTGGATATTTCTCTGTTTGTCCGCTCTAACGTCGTACCGTCGGTACCGTGGACCTCTCGGCAAATAGCTGCTGCACACCTCTTCCTCTCCTCAGCTGGCATTGAACAGAACTGTGACATTGAGGCTTTGGCAAGGTTGGCACAACTCAGGAGTACTGGAACACATACAGGACACAGGATGTAGTTGTTCTGCCCAAGTCATAAAACTGTGCCCACCCCCAACCCCCACCCCAAACATCAGTGACAGATTAAGTCTAAGGTTGTCTTTCATCAGCTGTCACAGCAAAAACCTCTAAATCTGTTGTATTATCGTCAATATAAATAGACACTAATGAGATGTGATGAGGAGATAATAATAATAATGATAATGATAATGATAATAATAATAATAACAATAAGACATGATACTTGTGTAGATAACAGCTTAATGATGCTCATTTCTTCTCTTACATAATCTCACCCTCAGTTCTTAGTGTGTGTGTGTGTAAAGTCTCTCATTCTCTGTCGTCATCCGTTGGTATCTGAAGATGTTTGGACATATCAGTGTTTGTCATGTTACAGTAATCTGCGCAGAGGTTACATTTACCAAATTACAATGGATTACATAATCCTAAAGCCCCACTGTACTTCCACTGGTACGACACAGCAGTTCTTCTTAAATCTGCCCTCGTCGCCGGATCAATTTTTGAGCTAACGTTGGCAGCACCTCCCTTTAATGCTGTCAGAGGATAAATCATCCGTGTGAAGGTCAAGGGTGAAGATTGAGTTCTAAGTTTGTATTTGCTGCTGGACACGACGAGAGTCCATCAGCACAAAGACAAAGTGTCCCGAATAACTGTTTTACATACACAGTGACAACAAACACATTTAGCTTTGTTGATAAAAGCAGAACACGATGCTGGATGCTACGCCTTTAAATATCCTTCTTTAAAATAACCATTTGCTGACTTTGCAGATATTTGTGGCAAATTTAAAATGATTTCCATGCAAACTAAAGCAAAGCGCTAAAAATCTAAAGACAAAAAATAAATCTGATAATCTGTCTATAAGAAGAAAATAACTCCTGTAATTTATAGAAAATAAAAAAAGATGCAGCCAGTTTATTTCATCACACTTTCTCGTTTGTTCTTGCCTAACTTAGCTATAACTTAAGTAAAGCAAACATTCACAGAACACACCCTGACGAGGCTCGTCCGTACCTGCAGTGTCCCTGCTTTGCAACCTGTATCCTTGAAGAGGAGACCCGGAGGCTCAGGGGTCAACCTGCAGTCGGTAGTTTGATCTTCCCTGATCTTCACACTGCCGGACACTAAAGCCAGACTGCGAGTGTGTCCCTGTGTCTGTTGTCAATGGAATGCAGCTTACATCAATAGGCTAAATTTAACCTGCCAAACACTCAAAACTCCTCTCAAACGCCACAGGGCAAGGACCTAACAGGGGGGGCAGCACTCACGTCCACGGGTGTTCTCTGAGACAAGGACTCCCCTCCAGAGACAGATTCCCTTCCTTCTGTCCAGTCCTCAAAGTCGGGGGGGTGGGGTGGGGGGGGGGTCATCGGTGCTGCTGAGCTGTTCCTCTCATTAGGTGCCATTACTGACTTTGGATCATGACATGCAGGCAAGTGGGGGGCGTTTAAGGGGAGCGCGGTCTCATCCCAGAGACAGCGGTCAGCCAAAAAGACTTTATGAAGCGACATCAAGGTCATTTCCCTGGCAGCCAATCACACTTCAGACATACTGAACATTTAATCTGTCGTAAAAAACACTGACACACGAGATTCTCCTGAGGTAATATTTACACTTTGTTATACAAAGTCGTTTTCAACCAGCATCAACTGGTATTTTTACATAACATTAAAGCAGCTGCGAGGAGTTTTTAGGTGCTTATGAAATGTCTAAGTTTAATACTGATGCCTCCGTCCAACCTACACCAAACCAGACCATCAGCAAGAAGATTGGCTATTTCTGTGCAGTTATTCTTAATTCATGTCCCGGGGTCGGCCCCATTCCCCTTCAAAACCACACCAACGGCTGACGGGACGCACACCGGAAGAACTCTGTTAGCCTCCGTTAGCCAGATAAAAAGCAGCAGGAGGAGACTTTTCCCTCAGAAAGTTGTTTTTGACATGGTATTTTGTGGTAATGGTGGACAGCAGGTGAGAATCAGCAAAGAGAGAAGGAAAATAATCGACTGAAGAACAAAAAAAGCTAAAAGAGTCGGTGACAGAGTGCGGCCGAAAGGACCGGTCGACCTTGGTCAGTCAATCAACAAATGACATGAGTTACAGGATTTGAAAGACTCAGATATGAACCCTGAATTGGCCTTTTTCCTCCATGACGGGTATGTAATATGTCCATTTTAGTATGAAATACATGCCGCACTTATGATGAATTTATGTTATGTTATTATTGTTCAGCCGGCTGATATATCTCACATCATATGTTTATCATTATCATGAAGGAATAAATCACCAAGGAGCCAAATCTGCTGTCCTAAACCTAAACTAACTAACCTAAACTCAGGTTTATAAAAGGTTTAGATGACTTTGTGCTGTTATCTATCTTCACCTCATCGCTGTGCATCCTGCAAACAGCTGTTTAAAAAAAGAAAAACAGTATTAAAAATAAGATTTCTTTCTTTCTCTCTTCCAAAACAAATGTTCGTGAGCCAGATTAAGATCTTTCAGACAGCAGGCAGCACAAACACTACCGCTTCTGTCCACAGGGGCCGCCAAAACCAACACAAAATGAAAGTTCCTGGTCGTTTAACAGATGCCACATTATGTTTGAATAAATAATAAATATAACTCAAAATCATAGACTGACTCAAAATCAAGTTCATCTGCACTAAAACTGATGTTTTTTGAGTTACGGCATGAAATCAGTGGAATCAATCACAGAATCAAAGGCACAAAAAAAAACACTTTGAAGCCTGAAAGCCTTTTCATGTCTTTTAATTTTTCAGTTTGTGTTTCAAAGGTGCAAAAAAAACGTCATTTTACAAATCACCAAACAAAACGCTTCAAACATTTGGCTTGATAGGAAAGAAACACGGCTTCATCAGCAGCAGAGGCAACTCCACACAGTGTGATCCAAAGTGTCTGTGGTTTCTTTATTCCTCCTGACACACAGCAAAGAAAAGCTTCAAACCGTACCGTCACATCAAAATGAGCTCAATGTTACGATGCAACACTCGTGCTGCAGCAACGGTGAGAGAAGCCAGATTAAAACATCTGGAAGTGATCACAAAGACACAGTGAGTGTAAAGCTACAGCAAAGACACTGAGAGTCACACAGAGACTTCTCGAAGTTTTTCAGCAAACACGTATTCAGAACCAACTACTTCAAAATGTCAAACGTTTTCAGTGAAACTCTGAAACGACCTGCCACGTTTCCTTCATCACTTCAGCTCCCATCACACCTTTCATGACTACAGTGGTCCACTTCTGTCCTAAATCAATCTGGAAAACACACAAACAAACTACAACATAACTACTCTGACATGATCACGCTGTCACATACATAAAAACTCCCATCATGCTCAGCGAGACACAGCACAGCAGATAACGGAGGATGTCGTGCCCTTCAAACCAAATAACCAAGTGTGGATAGTGACTTTTTGTGCCTTCCATTAACAGTTTAAGATAAAATAAGTTGTCTAAAATAATCCTCAGTCTCAGACACTTCACACTCATTCTGCCTCTGGGTGAAAATGAACCTTTTTGTCTTTCATGTTCAACAGACTTCATGATCTCCTACACCGTGCGTCATTTCTGCTAATAGAAATCTACATTTCTCTTTATCTGGTGTATGTCTGGCCTCCTCTTAGTGGTCTTAGCTCCTCTGGACTGCACTATGTAAGGGAGAATACTGTGGACCAGAGCCTTGACCCACATATCCGACGCCGGCCCTGCTGGGGAGCTTCAGGGGCTGGGCGGGTCTGAAGGGAGGCCCGTAGAAGGTTGGCTTCTCAGGTGAAAATGTCCTGCTCATGGACGGCGCCTGAAAAGCTGGGGCTGCATGGTAATGGCCCAAAGTGACAGGTGCAGAATCCAGAGAGACCCTGCGCTTCCATTCCTCTGGAGGCTCTGGCAGAGATCTGCAGCGTCCTGCAGCTTTGACGTTGGAGGCGACAGATGACGAGAGGCCATGAAACACGAAGGCCTCATCCACTGAACCGATGGGGCTTCTGGATGCCGCCTCCCATGGCGACAGTGGCTTGTAGACCTTTTCTTGAAAGGACGTTTGCCTCTGCGTGGGCAGAAATGGTGAGTGGATTCCAGGTGTGCTCACAGGCGACAGAAGACCTGGAGAAGGCACTGAACTGAGGCGCTTGGGCAGACTCAGGGAGCGATTTCTGCCAAATCCCTGAAAGAAAAGCACATGTTAGCAGAGCATTGTGACGGCTGTGCAGACTTTGCTGCCACCCTCTGGCTTCATGGTAGTCTGGACCAATAATAATGTTCTAGTTCATGTTTAAAATCAAATGACAAACTTTAGAGAACAAATGGGTGCGAACAAATTATTCAGCATTTTGCTAAAATAAATTTCCACTTTCTTGTCCCAAAATGCCCACACAGTGACAGAAAAGGAGAAGCATGTTGGATGGAAAAGAATGAATTTGTTCCATGTGCAAAAAGTGACAGAGTGAAAAAATGTGGCAAAAGAGTGAACGTTTTGATAAAAGGACCGTCGTCAGCCTCTGACCTCAAGTCCCTGAAGTAAAGTGTGATTTGTGATTTTGGGCTATAAAAATACCATCTGACTCGACCTCCTGCCTCCTGATGGTCACTGCTGTCTGACAGCCTCCTCATGTCTCCAGACGCTTGGCTAATGATGGTCCTTTGATCCTTTTGCACATGGAATAAATCGATTATTTTGCATCTTAATCTTCTACTTTTTTGTCACTGTGTGGCCAACATCCCTCTGAACTACACACTGCAAACCCTGAATTCAAACAGGTTTGAGTGATGTAAGCATCTGGAGAGGATCTAATGTAAATGTCTTGAAGCAGCATTTGAGACATTAACAAATATTTAAAATAAGTGAATATTTAATAACTTACCTGCTGTTGGTTCAAGAAACTTGGAACAAGTACGGTGACTTTTTTACTGCGTTAAAGACATTTAAAACATGATGAAACTTTGCTTGGAACAATGTCTGTGCCAACCCGTCTTTGATTCATGTGCTTAAAGGGGAAATCCACCCTGAAACAGAACATTTTAAAAGTTTTAAAGGTTTCATTTGTTCCACACTGACAAAACCTCCAATCAGCCAAATAAGTGTAATTCTTTAATATTTGAATTGTATTTGAAAAATGATCTCAGCCTGTGTAGCCATTACTGTTGCAACCTAAACTATTCAGGGACACCAACTAAGCAAAGGTTTTCTTTTCTGCCATTCAGGCTAATTATTAGCTCATCTACTCAGCAGCCTTTAGCAGCTAAAGTATGATACAAACATTCATGTGTTGTGTTCGTGTTGGTTGTTCCTCTTGGTTTAAATCAGTCAAAGCAACCAAGTTTCAAGTTCAACACTGAGGGACAAGAGCAGGCCTGGAAACTGCTTTAAAGGACCAGTGTGGGGGATTTAGTGCCATCTAGTGGTGACATTCCAGATTGCAACACGCCAAATGCCCCTCCTGTCCAAGCATGTCGGATAACCTGCGGTGCCCACAAAACTCTAGAGCCAGTGTTTGGGTTGTCCCCTCTGGGCTACTATAGAAACATGGCAGTGCAATATGGTGGACATATGTATAACTTTTATATTCAATTTCTGCCAATAAATCCTCTTAAATCCAGTTGAAAGTTATACTCAACAACAACACAAGAACAGTTCAGTCCTGAGGAAGTCATGTAATCTAATGTTACATTTCTTTTCAACCATGTCGTCTAAATGAGGAGCATAACATGAGCCAGTACTGAAATGAAGAAACTTTCTGCAGCAAAGACGACACCATGCTAAAATATCTGTCACTCAGGGTCATGGTGTTGTGTTTAAGGGGATCGTTCACCTTGAGTGATTCACGAATGGGCTATAGGAACTACTGAGCCAAAGTATAACAACGGACATAGTTTTTACTGTGATACTGACGAAAGTATATATAAATGTAAATTCTGCTTCAGGGTTGATTTCCTTTCAGGAGACTATCAGCACCGTCAAAATCTTTTGAAGGCCAAGATCATAGTTCCAAACTTTTCATGTGTTCAGAGCTGAAGGTGGACTGATGGAAACGCTGAGAAGACAAGCAAAGATGATGCAGTCAAGCTGAAACATAAAGTCATTCTGATCAGTGACAGTGTCAACCTTCAGCAGTTTACACCAGTGTTCAACAGTTTAGCACAGTTAAACTTGCTGAAGGTGAAGTGTGAATAGATTCCATGTGAACGTGTGAGGCAGTGAGAGAATAAAGGAGGAAATGTGGGTGAAACATCAGCAGCAGTTCAGGAAAAGAGAAGCTCACGACACACAGAAGAAGGAAAGAGAAATTTAATAGCATGATTGTGCTGAGTACAAGAAGTGCAATAAACAGTGATATGTTTGAAAGACAGAGACATGAAGACAATCAAGACAACTGTTTCCTGTTTTCATTTCGAGTTGAGACTGGTAATGTGAATCAATGCTGGAATAATCAAATCTCTGTGATAACTTGCTCATGTTTGACATCAAGGATGAGGATACAGAACATCAGACGACTTTACTGACAGTTAAACAACTGGCCATGACTGAATAAATCCACATAAAAAACACTTAAAGTCATCAGGAGTTAATGATCACAACGAGCGTTAATGCCTTTAGCTGTTGTGATGCCTTAAACATTTGGAATGAGACTGAAGGAAATGCAAATTGTATGCATCCAAAAACAGAAGTGCATCGACAGTTTGTCCCCAGACACGAAATGATTAAAACGATTGTTAAAGGGAGTTACTGTTACGTCTGTATGTCTTAAACTCAAATCTTAATTTATCAAATCAACATATTCATAAATCTTAATGTGTGTAGTTTTTGGCATAATGGTAACTGACAAAAATCAATGTCATGCATTTAATCTTATTTCTTACAAAAAAATAACTGAAGAAAAACAAAGGAGAGACCTCGGCTGAAGGCTCTCTGCACACATTACTGCACATGTAACAGCACTTCCTGAGAGTCACTCAACATCTTGTAGTCTCACATTTCCTTTTTCAAGCACACATTCACCTCCCAGGTTTGAGGAAGATGATGTGATGTGCTAAGATGTTTATTTTACTTTATATTCCACTGAGTTAAAATTTTAAATCTAGCTTTGCTGTAAATTCAACCGCCTTCTCTTGCGTTCCTTTCATTGCCAGCTAAATATATCCTCATAGCTGCACACTGTAAATGATTTGGGATGTGTCCTACATTCAAACAGTGCAAAAGTCTCTATATTACCACCTCTCAAGGAAGAGATTTCCGATGCTACCGAGTTGCAGATGTAATCTTGTTCTATCATCTCAGTGTTTATTACACCGAAGCATGACCATACAAAGTATTAGACCTAATGAAGCATGGCAACAGGCCTCCAATGTGCGCCTGTCACCACTGGCTTCTTAGCGGAAAATTTTGGCCAAGGTGCCATTTGACGTGCGCCCCTAGCAATAAGAGATGCAGGAGAATAAGCTGAAGCTATGCTGTCACCAATAGATGACTGTTGGGAGGATGTGCTTGCAGGTCGGGCGCTTGGTGCTTGCTCGTTGGTTATGTGATGAGCTGCAGGTGTGACAGTGTGCTTTTCATCCAAGTGCTTGTCAGTTGCAAGAGGCTCAGCTGATCCTGTGTTTTGGCGGGCAGAAGAATTTTGGGAACTTACCGATACAGGAGACTTAGCAGGGACTTCTGCCTCACTTTGAACAGCCAGCCCAGAGGCATTATAAGTAGAATGAGAAGGGGCAGATCTAAGTTTAAGGCTTTTGGTAACCTCAAACTTTGACACTGGAGTTGGTTTGGGGTTGGGGCTTTTGGCCTCAGGGACTGCATCATACTTGAACAATGATGAGTCCAAATGATAGGGCTGATGTTTCATAATATCTAAGGTGTTGAGTTGCTTTGGGGCTGCTTTAGGTTTCTCTTTGGTCTTTGGCTTGATTTTGGGGCTTGTGGATGGGGGTTGTTTGGTTGCTGATGGAGGGTAGAAAGGAGCAAGTAGGGGATTGTATGATAAAGGAGGAGGGGCACGAACATTGGAAGAATACCTCCAATGGCCAGGGAGGGATGAGACTGGGGATGAGGATCTTGTTTTGTTAGCTTGCACTGTTTCAGCATCAACAACAAACTTCTCCATGCGGGACTGTCTTTTGGCAAACAACTCTGCACCTTTTCCCGCCATAGTTGGACCATCACCAGCTCGATTAGTACCTCTGTCTGAGACTCGGCCCTTTGGAGAAGCCTGTGATGCTTTTGATGCGTGGATGTATGACTTTCCTGCTTGTGGAGGGCAAGAGGCAACTGAGTGTGGAGCACTCTCTGACCTATTCCTTGGTGATGAGGGCGGGTAATGTGGGCTGTAAGTAGGACTGCAGGCAGGTATACTCACAGGGGATCGTGGTGGCTGTTGACTCCAGCTATTTGTGGTTGGCTGAAGATGAAGCTGAGAAGAGGAGTTGACTGGAGCCCAGGCATTGGCATGTGTTTGAAGTGTTGCCTGAGTTTGATCTGGTGCCCAATGGTTGGCCATCTGTTGAGGCTGAGCCCAATCTTGCTGCTCTAAGTAATGCTGACTACGAGGCCCCACAGGACTGTGAGAGGGTTGTGAAACCGGACTTCTTGGTGGAATATAGGGCTCACCAGAGGGGCTCCTTCTCATCCAAGGTGGGCAGGTTGGGTTGATGGTAGGTTTTGGGGCAACTGGAGGGGGATTCTTGAGTTTTATTGTTCTGGGTTGCATGAAGTTGCAAGCTTCAGCACCGAGACTAAAACAGTCCTCCTCTGACTCAATGTAAGACCTCCTTTCCCCTTTGCTTTGAAGGCAAAGATTTTGCGCCTGCATGGATGGCTCTTTGTTAGAGACTTTCCGTTTGGACTCTGGTAGGATGACGGTCTTGATTGCTGGCACGGATATTCGCTCGTCTCTTGAGGCTATGATGTCTCCAGTTGGGGACCAAACCTCTGGGTTAGTATTAATAAGCACAGGTACTCTGAATCTCGGCTCATGCTTCTTTGTCACTGGAGTGACGCCAACAGGCATGACAGCAGCTGCCGTGCCATCTTGAAATCCTTGGAAAGGCTTTGCAGTTCTGTTTGGCACCAAGGGTCTTGACATGTTGGATAGGTGGTTCATGTGTTCGATATTTTCTTGGTATTCTACATGCTGTTTAAGATTTACATCCATGTAGTTAGCCTGATCAGTATGCACATACATTTCCTTAGTGTCATAAACATTCTGTGCCTCTGAACTTTCTGTTAATGTCTCCACAGGTATTGCTTTACTCCTCAGCTCTTCACGCTCTGACACGATTTCATCCATCCGTTGGCGGCGTTGAGCGAACATCAAAACGCCCTTCCCTTTTGTTTCTGGTAGCGCTTCCATTTCTCGAACACTTCCCCAATTAAGACTCAAATTATGCTGCTGGCGACAAATAGAGTACTCCTCCTCTAACTCTGATTCACTTGTTGCCACAAAATTATACCCAGCTGATCTGACTTCTTCAGTTTCTATTTGGTCTTCGCAGTCAGGCTCGTTATCACCAGTCCCGTAACTCACAAGAGTATACTTCTTGACCCTCTGGCGGCGTTTCTTAAAGAGCAAGGCCCCCTTATTTTGAGGGTTGGGTGCATCTGTTAGAAGCCGAGCAATTCGCTTACATTTAGATTTGTTCTCCTTGACCTGTCTTTCTGATTGGCTCTCGATGTGACTGAGCCCTGAGAATAAGGAAGAGAGAGAGAGAGAGAGGGAGGGTGGTGAGGGAGATGAAAATAAACAAGTCTGCAATTTAACAGTAAGCAAATATGATTATTCTGGTATTTTGTCAGTGGAAATTTATGATACTACAGTGTTTAAGTAATCAGTGATCAGTCAACTGACTATGGAGAGATGTGCAATTACATTTGCTTAACATTTGAGGGGTTTGTTGGATAAAGTACTTTGATCTGAGTTTGCAGATGAAACCAACCATCATTATATTATTATTAATATTATCTGAACCAAGAACCCAAAAAACAAGTAAGAGGACTGTTGGAGTTGCCCCTGCTGAAGCAAGCACACTAATAAAAGCATCATATTTACTTACAGCTAACTTCGGGGGGTTCATGTGGGAAGAAAAGTGATCAGCTCACTTTCCATTACAGTCAAGTCTTACGATTGGAAAAGGTATCGGGTAACAGGCCAGGGTGACACATGCTGGTGTCTGTCAAATTTGTTTCTGCCAGCCTCATCATATGGTCATAATTTATTCTTATCCTGCACTGACTATTAAAGTCATGGGAATTCTCCCTCTAAGTCCACGTCAAACAGACCCCACGTTGCAGCATGAAAATAACCAGCATCCATTCTGCTTTGCACAAGTTTTTACCAAGTTTTATTAAGTCAAATAACACCTCTAATGATTACTGGCAGAAAGTGTAATTTAAAGTTATTATGAAAGTTCATTCATGCTTCAGGCTGCATTTAAAGCACACAAATACTGTCTGATCTATGAATAAATCCTGAATACTTTGAATTTAGAAAAAACATTTACTCCATGCTGTACAGTTTGCACTCCTAGCTTCATACATCCACAGAAACAAGTGAGGGTAGAAGATAGGTACTTACGTGTGTGCCTTGCCCTGTGACTGTCCGGTCTGCACAGATCTGTGTCAGACTCAGAGTTCCACTTCTCTGCCTGCTCAGCACCCTCGCCTGAAATTCCAAAGAAGACAGAAGCAGGAGGTGCTTCACTACTCCCTCCTTCCTCTGAGGATTCAACCCTCCTGTTCCCAGTGCCTGGGCCCTGGCTATTACTGGCTCCCAGGGGTTGTTCTGTGGTCAGGGTCAAGGCCAGGGTCATATCAGCAGCACAGCCAAGAGAGGAAGAAGATGACTGGGAACGAGGCCTTGATATCTGTCCAGCTTGAGGCTCAGATTCAGGCCGCTGTGGGTGTGGAGACAATGATGTTGGTGAGGGTTGGATGTGAGGAGATTCTGGAATGGACTCTCTTGATTCACTCAGGTAGATGTCCTCCTCTTCTTGGTATGAAACATCCTCTTCACTTCCACTAAATTCAGGCACGGACTGTTGTTCACCTGCAGATTCCCAATCTTGTGATTGGTGGCGTTCTGGGGACGTGAGGTCAGACTTTGGGATATGAGCAGGCTGAGGGTCTAAGGGATACTCTGTATCACTGGCCTCATCTTCATAGTAGGACTCTGCCAAGGACTCAGAGACACACAGTTCCTGGGAACCATCTGAACCTGACCAAGGGACCAAGTTATCATTGTTGTCTTGATCTTCGGCTTCTGGTTCCATCTCTAACGCTGTTTCACAGTGTCCTGGATGTCCCCAATAATACCTTCATTGAGACAAAGATGAACAGCTTCAGGCCAAAGAGCCCTTTCACCCTTTAATGTTGGATTATAACATTATTTGACATTTCAGCACATATCTACATAAACACCTCTCAATTATGACTACAAGTCCTTTTCATTCAAGTTTTCATTGTTCAGATCAAGATATTGCTGCATTGGTACACTTTTTAATATTTCTAACTACCATGTAATTGTCTAAGTTCTTCCTATCCCCAATAGGAAGTGCAGCTTTGCTTTGGCAGTTGCATCAGTGCTGCCATCGCTCTAAATGGAATGGTATGTAATATCAAGGGGAGAACAGTATTCACATCCAAGAGCATAAGCAAAACAATTGGGTGGCTGTTTTCCGAACTCCTGTTTATACAGTGAGGTTTCTTTCCCTCCTCTGTTCTCGGCTAACACTGCAACAAATATCAGCACTGCAAAGGCTGTCAGCATTTCCATTTAAGAACAAAATCTGTGAGACTATTTGTTTTATACATAGTACAAATACTCCAATCCCTCACTCAAAGACAGTGTTTGTTTTGTTACCCAAGTTAAATTAAATCAACGGTTAATCAAATGGCTCCCTAAGTACTCTGGCGTCAAAATCACTAATAGAAAAGGATTTTTATTAAATGATCCAATACAAAACAGCTGTTTTTCCATCCAGTGAATCATTTTAGCAAAAACTGACATGAAATCCAGCTGTTTTAAGGTTAGAATATGGATATGAACAGAAAATTATGCCATCATAGCTTCATAGGAAACTGTAAAATGCAATATTGACGTGTTAGTGCTGACACAGTGTTAAATCTAAAGACCAGGGTTCAGAACAAAGGACGTTCAAGGAGTCTGGAAAACAGCAGGGAACCCAGAACATGTAGATTTTACTGCCACCATGAGCCTTTCTACTCTGAAACACGTCATTACCTACATCCACCACAAGGTGGTGCCATAACACTGTAGACCAACATAAGTATACGTAAATAAATTCACCTCCTGCTAGATTTGAAAAAAGATGTAGTTTTAAACTTAATAACTTCTCTTTTCAAAGTGTTTATAACTTACTTCTTCATTTCAGCCATTTAGTAAACAGATGAGATGTTTGCAACACTGCAAACACAAACACACATACACAAACAGACACACACACACACACACACACACACACACACACACACACACACACACACACACACACACACACACACACACACACACACACACACACGTTGTGTTTCTATCACTTGTGGGGACATTACATAGACTTACATTCATTTCCTGGAGCCTTACCCTAACCATAACCACTACAAAATCAAGTGACTGAATGAGTTGTTTGTTGAGGAAATAAGCAACCAACGACTCCATGGACCTTGTCCACTATCAGTGTCTTTAATACTAATATAATTGAACTAAACCACTCAGGGAAATATGCAGCATATCATGCAAGTGGCCTGTAGTTGTTGCAAAGTCACCATACTGGACAGAACAAACTGATGATTTTAATAGTTGGATGAAAAGGGTGGAGGTTTGTCCCCTGGGTGGTGCTAGAGGAAGACACTTTGGTCATTAAAATCAAGAGTTTTTCCCAATGGAAGCTTGAATGTGGACAACAAATTCAAGTCTATGATGTAAAGGTCAGGGGGTGGATCAGTGAATATCCACCTAAATGTCACAGCGATCTGAACAGGACTGGAAAAAACAGCGGTCAAGTGGGAAGAGTGACATCGCCATCTTTAGTCCAAAACGACTGGATCATTGATTTATGGTATTTCACACCTGGGTACATCTGTATATCACAAATGTAGACCAGTTGAAATGAGTCCAGTCAGTTAATTTGTGTCAACACAAAATTCAACGACAGAAAACCTTTTTCAGTTTTCACGCCCCTCTGAATGATGTGACTTTTAATCAAATGAAAGGTTAATTTTCTTTTATTGATCACAGAAGCTCTATAGGAGTGGACAGTGTAGTTTTGCAATACAGGACAGACAAAGGACAGTTATTGTTTCATGAGGTCAATCATTGAGTTTCAGAGTCACAGACTGAGTTTAGAACCTGGGCTTACTCATTATATACATACATCTCCCAGATTAAATATTGGCTGACTAGTCTGTAACACTGCACACACACAGTTCATGAACGTTTGACTTGCAGCATCTGGCATGGCTTCACGTGGCCCGACACTACTGGACTCACAGCTGGAAGGTTGTTGAAGCCTCACATAAGTTGCACTACCCGACATGGTTTTTGTTGCATTTTGACTATAGTACTACACAAAGGCCTCATGACTCAGGCAGCTCCCAGATTACTAAAACACACAGACTCCTGGACCCCTGGTTCCATGCCCACACTTCTCTTCACACTTGGTTCCACTTCATTTTAACATTCAGCCACCATCAAGCCTTACTTTGGCGCTACAGGAGCTTCTGTTTCCTAGTATGGCAGTAACTTCAGTATGTTGACTCATTGCCATGGAAACAGGGAGTCAGCATCCTTGACAAACGAGTGACCTCTTGGTCTGGGGGATGACCCCCGCGAGGACTGAGCTCCAGCGGATTAGATGTTTCCATGTTATTACATAATTAGACTGTTTTACCTCAACCAGCTAATGAGAAACATGCACCTGTTTTAAAGCAGCCCGGAGTTTTACAACAGAACAAACAGCTGAAGTCCATGTAAACCCAGACAGATGCTGCAATCCATATTCAAGCAGAACTATTTTTTTTATGATTAAACCGGTGAACTATTAGAGAGATGCTGCTGTTGTTTCATAGTTGCTCATACAGGAGGAAACCAAAAGCTCAAAAGAGGAAAACACTCAAAGATGTTACTAATGAATGTTACTGATGATACTGAAACTTCACCCAGTCCTTTTTCTACTGTTGGTGGAGGCATCCATCAGAGCCAACAGCAGGCAGACTTTGAGAAATCCCCACTAAATCAAATTCATATCATTCACCATGAACAAAACTAAGAAATATGACTTATCTTTACTGATATAAAAACCCACTCTGAAGAGGCCGAAGAAGGATCAAGGGAGAAAGGAGCTACTTACACTACCAGCAGTAAAAATCCCTGAAGCAAGAGATTTGTTCAAAAAGAGCCTCATGAGTGGATATCCAGCTTTGGAGACTTTACATCCTGCTGGCGTCAGTCACAGCCATGGAAAAGAGAGTGTGAGCGCTCGTTATGGGTTGCAGATGTTCAGGTCACCCTCCAGCTTGCTCATTCATGCATGCTACTGTTTTTAAAGAGGGAGAAGAAGAAGTATTCCAGCCCCCGTCAGACACAGCTCAGTTAGCATCATGCAGCTGCAGCATGTTCTGAGAAAACTTCAAAGATATTTTAGTGATGAAATGTGCCTTTGTCTTGGTGTCAATGCAGGTTTTATGCTTTTGATGATAATTTCACTTCCTGACTAAATCAATAGAGAAATGAACAAACTGAAAACTCAACAGATGCGTGTTGTTTTTCAACCACTACATGTGTAAGTTGCTGTAATAATCATTTGCTCATTGTTTTCAAAGTAAGAAGTAGAGCTAATGAAATTCACAGTAAAATCGCTCATTAGAAAGCTGTTGTACAGTAAATAGATGAGGTCAGGCTGCGGTGGGCTTTGACAGGATGCCCGTACATGGAACTCAATCTGACTTTAAAACCATGGTTTGCAGAGGTAATATAGGGAAGGAGAAACTAGTCATCTAAAACTACAGTACAGACACTGACGTTCACATTCATTCCTGATTTTCAGCTGAAACTATTTAGATTTGTGGTCTGTTTTACTAAAACCTTTGAGCCAAGTTCAGTCTTTAAGGCTTAATGTCGTGCTGAGCATATAAGCTTCCCACAGTCCATACAGATGTGAAGATCCAGCTGAATGAATGCATTGACCTCCTCAGTGCAAAGGTAACTGTATGCAAAGGAGGCTGCCATAATTAAATTTTTAGCTGTTAAAAATCGTTTTTTGTTTGGTTTGATGTGATAGAGCAGAATCATGACTGTGATCCTGGACAAACCTCAGGACGGTCATTTACTTGAAAATGGAAAAATATAATTCGAATGAAGCAACTCAGACTTCAGGCACAGTTTTGACCACAAACGCCTTTCTCTTACGTGAACATACAAAAATCTAATCCAGCAAACATGAAATATCGGCAACAGGCAAATCTAACACACTTTTTCATTTTTACCTTTGTTGTTTAATGCGAAACACTGAGTAACTGTGGTTGTTGATTACATTTCTAAACCAGAATCACCAACTCACTGTTACAATTACAGGTCACAGTGATATCTGTCCAACATGATGATGTCACAAAGAAGCTGACCTTTGGCGTTTGCCTCTATGATGCCTCCAGCCACAGATTTGTGTTGTAGAGGCAAAAAAAAAAAAAAAAAAGCTGCATCATGAGTAGAAAATATCAAACCACCAGACTTGTAGTGTCAGCAGCAGATTTCAGATCAGACAATGGACAACAAAAACAGCCTTTTCTTCAGCTAGTTAAAGGACAGCTTCGAGGGCTGCGCCAACACTCATAGAACCCAGAGTTACAGAACATAACTAACTGTCTGTTTGGTATAGGCCTCACCTCCTAAGGCTTACCGCAAGTGGGATAAGGGTGAAGTAGGATGACGTCCATGCACCGTTGGGCCCTTCCAGTATCTCCCAGCACAAACACACACACACACACACACACACTTCATGAGAAATCAATAACCAGTCTATACCTTGCTAATGTGTCACAGCGTAATGGTGCATCACAGTGCAGCACATGCATGCAGATGGCAGAATCACTCTGACAGAAGACTCAGAGGAAACACTGGAGTTAAACAACCAATCAAACACCTTCACATGAGTGGAAAGTATTCTTGAAACATGTTTGGACCCAGATGCAGCATAACCATGTCATGTGACCTGCTTCTTCAGTTCACTTAAATAACAAATATGACCTGTACAGAACACTGCAGATGCATGTTTAAAATCCAGGAATTCACATTTCAGACTTTCAGTGGAATAATGTGAGCACAGTATAACACACTGCTGTGCACAGTTCAGTCATACACAAGGTTTCCACCTCGTCTGCTCACAGACTGAATAATTGCAGTAATTGGGTGCAATGAAATCCTGAAAAACATTTTTTTTTTTGTGGGCAATAATTAACACGGTGTGAGTAAATGTGTCTGTCACCAAACTCCACTTCACTGCTACAACACTTAGCTTCCTGCCGGCTGTGGGACAGCAAAATGAAGTTTGACAGCATACTTTCAGAAATAAATGGATTTGGAAAATTCCAAATCATGCTCATCTTCATGCTGACGATTTCTCGAATTACTCTGCCCTGTCACTTCCTGCTGAATAACTTCATGGCAGCTGTTCCCACTCACCACTGTAACGTCACTGCTCTGGATGATGGCATCGTCTTTAGGAATTTAACTGCGGATCAGAAACTGGCTGTTGGTATTCCGGCAGAGCAGGACGGGACTCCGAGCTCCTGTCGAATGTTTTCAAAGCCACAGTATCAACATCTGTCCGGCTCAAACAGCAGCGAGGATGCAGTCACTGTTCAGTGTCAGAACGGATGGGTGTACGACAACAGCACATTTAAATCGACTTTGGTAACAGAGGTAAGTGTCTTCAATGAATGTGAGGAGATTATTTTGTGTTACCAAACGTGTTCCTCCGAGACGTTAAGAACATCTGTATTTTACAGAACAGGTCGTGTATGCAAAAGACGTATTTCTCATCATCATGTTCGTAAAATCTTTTGTGATCAAAATGTTTTGAAACTGACAAGAAAAATATGACCAAATTTCAACATTCTGCAGAATGAATTTTTACTACTTTGGATGGTTTCTGCAGTGGGATCTGGTGTGCAGCAGAAAAGGGATGAATAAAGCGACAGTCACCGTTTTCTTCATTGGTGTCATGGTGGGTGCCCCTATATTTGGGTTTCTCAGTGACAGGTAAGATTGTTCATGACTGTATGTCCTTTATATGTCACTCAATCTGTGCAACATGTCAGATAAGATGTCAGAAGAGATATGTTACAGGCCTAACTTGCTTAAATTGCAGTACAGCGGGTTCCTCATAAGACAAAAAGTATAGTAGGAATGAATGTATGTAAATGGACTGACATTCATAGCAGAGGCGTAGCCACATAAGGGCCAATGTGGGCCAGTGCCAGTATGATTGACAGCTGGTCCACCCTATCAGAAGTGCCCGGCATTAACTTGAAAGGAAGGTTGCATTAGGGAATGAGTTTGCGTTCATGGTAGAGGGGATGGACAGCTGTCCGCTGGACATTTTCTGGGGTGTCAACAAGCTGCTGAGAGTCATGGTAACGCTCACCACAACCTCATGCACATGCTCTCTCTCTCTCCCATCCTCCCGCTTTCTTCCCAATTCAGTGGCCATCAGGACGGATTTAGCTCCGAGTTCATCTCTCTTTCTCTCTCTCTCACACACACACACACACACACACACACACACACACACACACACACACACACACACACACACACACACACACACACACACACTGCACTCACACTCAGCCACACACGCACTAAATTGAACATCCTTGAAATGTTTGTTGAGCTCAATAACCTTCCTGGTCAAAAGTTGTTCTGTTATGTTTTGTTATTTTGAGTAGTACCTTCAGAATCCATGTTTTGGGTTCAGGCTGTCTGACTGTGTTTCTTGTTGTTGTTACATGTTTACAAAGTGCTAGCAATCACCTACAACGTTAGTCTGGCGTACGTGTTTTTGCTCATATTTAGCCCAGGCTACTTTATATGGTTCTCTTCTCCATGGTCTTGACTAGCTATTTGACAAGTCTTTGTGTTCGATGTTAAAATCGTGTCTTAAAAATGTTGTGCCTTAAATTCCCCCTGGGGATTAATAAAGTATAATCTTTATAATAAATTAATCGTCTGAGATGAAATCACAGTGGTATTTAATTTTGGAATAATTGCTGTAGGCCCACTGCCTATATTGGAATAAAAAACTGTAAAAAATAGTGTCCCACACTGCAAAAGTCCACCCCGTTGAAAAATCCTAGCTACGCCACTGATTCATAGAGCTCCTCACTCTTTACAGCACATGCAGCATTTACTCATTCATATCCACACCAATAATGCTGCTGGTGACACTTTGAGATGCATGATCAAATAAAGAAGCGAAAGAAACCCTTTAAAAACAGAAACAATTTAAGAGAAATTAGAACATGTTTGCAAAATGTTTCCCTTCCTGTGAATTGAAAATAAATGTGCCAGACCTATCTGAGTCTTTACGAACGCAGTCATTGTTTGTAACCTTCTCTTCTTGTGACCAGGTTTGGTCGACGGCCGCTGCTCATGGTGTCTTACTTGTCGTCCTTGACGTTTGCAGTCTTCAGTACATTGTCTACATCATATATAATGTTTGTCATCATGAGGTTTTTTGTGGGGTTTTCGCTCGCAGGAATAAGTATCATCGCTCATGTTCTAAGTAAGTATACTGACGCTGTGATAATGCTGAGCTCTGACATGAGGAAAATGTGCATCATCTTTGGTTTTATGGAGACTGTGCTGCTGTTTCTCCAGATATCGAATGGGTCGGCATCAAACACAGAACCTTCGCTGGTGTAATTATAAGCCTGGACTGGACAGTTGGAAACTGGATTCTGGTTGGAATTGCATACTATGTTAATGAGTGGAGGATGCTGGTTCTGGCAGTCACCTCACCCCTCATACTGGCCATCATTACTTGGAGGTGTTGAAGCTTCTCGTTTTAAACTCAAAAACAAAGCTGAGTTCTGTGAGGAATCGATAAGACACTGAACGCTCTGTGTTTGTTGCTTCAGGTGGCTTCCAGAGTCTGCGAGGTGGCTCCTGGCCAACGGAAAGGCAGATGCTGCCCACCATTACATCATGAAATGTGCCGAGATGAACAACAGAGCCAAGTGCATGGTCACCATCACCCCGAGGGTACAGTTCAGCTCATCCTGAGCGACAGTTCACTAGCACAGACAACACTATCAACATGATGCACTGGATGGTTTAGTTTCTGAAGGAAAATTGTAGCACTTGTATCACTGATACAGTTCTAGGTTCTGAAGGAGTGGGGAAACAACACAAAAATTAGACCAGATACCTTGTAATTTAAATACACAAAGCTGGCACTTTACTGAATTAGAGACAAATTTAAGACAAAAACAATAATCAATTATAACAGCTGTTCAAAACTCTGCAGATAAAAATGGAAAATGAAAGTATTTAAAAAAAAAAAAAAAATTTCACTCTTTTACCCTTTTTAGGCTCTTTCTTTTAGTATTAGACTCTTTTTGTTATTTTAGACCGGTCTAATAGTTGATATCTTGTTTTTAGGTTACAGTTTTCTACCTGCTTTGAATTCAGTTATATTCCTGAGTTAACTCTGTTTTTTTACCCTTCACAGCTAAGAAATAAATTCACAATTTCCCAGATGAAAACGAATTGCAACACAATCATTTCTTATCCATAACACTGATGATCACGATCAAACTTAATATGAACATGTAATGCTTCACTTCTCACGTTTACTCCAACTCAGTTCAGTTTGAATAAAGGGAACAAAAGGTCCGACACTTCTACCAATAAGGCAGCGACTTTACCAACAGCCTGAATGCATCAGCGGATGGCTTCACTGACACAATGAAGATGAGTTCTCGCCACTGGAATCACGGGCCGTTTCTCAATATGCGTTCTTCTCTGTACTTGTGTTCTTGTGTACGTCATCACTCTGAGTCCAAATACTGTTCCAATTCAAAGTCCGCATCTCGACAAGTACAGTCAAATACCCGGATGTGTTCTTGCCCCTCCCATTTTATCGAGGATGCATCGGATGGCGACTTGTGCGGACTTGGGGCAACCACGTATCCCAGAATGCATTTCGTAGCAACAGTGGCGGAGGAGAGGACTCACAACTATAAGTTACAAGTTTCGAAATACTGCTGTTTTAGTAGTACGGAATGTGGTTTTAAGATTATTTTATGTGACAAAGTGGATGTTAAAAATTAAAATCTGTCGATTCATCACGATAGCGCATAGTTTAAAATTTGCTCCAAAGTTTTCAGAGATGTGTCGTCCTGCTAACGTCATCAAGTACGCTGCTGTCCCAATTACAGAATGAGGGTCCTGCGTTCTCCCGTCCTGGAGAGGCTGTACTCCCAAGTCGAACTTGCTAAGTCCGAACTGCCAAGTTTGTAAGTCGAACTTGACGTACTTGGTATTGAGAAACGGCGACGGTCCACGGGTCTGGCTCGCCATCTTGTGTCCCACATCGTGTGTGCGTTGTCTCCCCACACACCATGGAACAGAAAGTCTCCAACCAATTCAGCAAGAGCAAAAAAAAACCTGACCTGCACGACAGGTCATAAATGGGATAAATTATCCTATCGACGTGAAATACGACTACAAATTTGCAAGTTAACATCCAAGAAAATGTGGTTACAGAGCAGCATTTTCAATCTTAAAAACACTGTCCTTTAAACAGAATAAAACATTTTAAATGCGGTGAAACTATTTCACTAACACAACATGTAATTGTTCAAATTTGGTCCCCTTAATAAGCAAAAAACACATTAACCGCTAAACAGAGTTACCATCTCCTCCGCATGCTTCAACATTAGCTCTTTGCTAGCATCGACACGCGTACATGTTATGTAAACTTTTACCATGAAACAAGTGAAAACTCACCAAAAAACATTCTGGCTAACTTCAATACAATCCTTGTGCGTAGGACCCCGGTTGGTATTCCTTTTCAGGTCTTCAATAAGCTCTTTCCAAAGTATTTTGTCAGTTAATTTCTAGGCTTTTCTCATCTTCGTCTCTCGTCTGCGGCAATGTGCCGTGCGCATTTTTGATTAAAAACAAAAGGCAGCAAATCTCTCAAAAGTGAAGGAACATAATCATTTTTAACAGCCATACTTTTAATTATTTCCACTAAGGGAGCTTTCTGACCATTTTAACTGACTTGCAATGGATTAAATGTACATATTTCAAACAAATGAACTTTAAAATCTAATTTTTATCATCAGATTTTAACTCTTGGTGAATCAAATGTAACTTTTTTAACTGAGTTAACATTTTTATGTATATTGATTAACTATTTTTTTTCTGTCACATTTTAAGGTGGGTTACAAAATGCCTGTGTGCAAAGCTTTCCATTCGATTTAAGTTCTGCAACTTAATTCTTGCACTGTGGGGAAGCTTTAGTAGAGAATCCACCACAGCACCCAGGAATGATGGACCCTCTCAGGACCCCAGGTGGAAAGAGGAAGCAACAGGATGGGAGAACGGGTGGGAGTGGGGTTCAGAATATGAATATGAAGGAGGAGGAAAAGGTTTGCTGGGTTTTTATTGGAGAATTGAATGAGGTGCGGATGAATTGTGGCCCAGCTCATAAAACACCGTGAGATAGCTTCAATCTGACAGTGATATAAAGAGAAGCTGCTGTCCAGTGTAGACGTGTTGTGAATGAACAGTTTGTCTTCTGCCCTGCTTTCTCACAGGCTTTACTGGGACCTGCACAAGCCGAAACTGTCAATAAGAAGTACACTGTCATAGATCTTTTCAAGACCCCCAATATTAGGAAAATCGCTGTATGCTCAGGGATAGTATGGTGAGTGTCAAGTTCATGAGATGCTTTCTCTCTCAGTCATATGCGAAGAATCTCAAGACTGTAGAGCCACAAGGCAATTAGCTCGCGGTCATACAAAGGCTGGAAGAAGAGGAACCAGCCGGCCCGACTCTGCCCAAAGGTCAAAAACATGCCTGCCAGCACCTCACCTCCCTCCAACACTACAAATGGTTGCTTTTACCTCATAGTTTGTTTGATATGGCGTGTTAATAAGTGAGCTTTAGATGTGCTGGAAGATGAATTTTTAACTTGTGGCAGGACCAAGCCAGCTGTTTCCCCTTGTTTCCAGCAGTAATGCTAAGCATAACCTGGCTCTTCTCCTGTAACTCTAAGAAAGAAAGCAAAAAACAAGGTATTTCCCAAAATGTTTAAGTGAATGACATTAAGCAAACTACTGTTAGATAGCTGATGTGCAATAATATCAGTAATATATATATATATATATATATATATATATATATATATATATATATAAATAAAAGGGCTGTCAGTTTAACGCGTTAATTAGATTAATTAATTACGCTGCAAATTAACACGCTATAAAAATTAACACAATTAATCATGAGTGGCAACTCAATGCGCAAGCATTTTAAATTTGGCCCTTTGAGTGACCCGTAGGCTGCATCCTACCTGCGCTACTAGTCAAAAGCAGGGTGACAACAGACGTGGATGCGACACCGGAGAGCGAGGCAAGCCTACTTGGACCTTTGAACGGCAAGGTTTTTAATTATCATTTAAACGCTAAACATGTAGTTGCTGCTAGTGCCGCTAGTGCTACCGTGAGCTCACTCCGCCAACCCACACTTGCTGAGTTAGGAAAACGAATGAGCAAAGCCACTACAGAAAAACTGACAAACTCAGTCGCAAAGTGGGTTGCTGCTGATTGCAGGCCGATTTCAATCGTGGAAGACGAGGGCCTAAAAGGCGTTTCAGATAGCGTCATCTGACTCTAATTTCCAGCTACCGACGAGTTGAAAAGAATTCACCAGCTGTAATGTGAATGTCAGTGAATTGTAATGTCCTAGAATTCAAATTCTTTATTTGGGGACCTTTAGCAGATATGAGATTAAAATGCAATTAATTAGATTAATTAATTACAAATCCTGTAATTAATTAGATTAATTTTTTTAATCGCCTGACAGCACTAATATATATATATATATATATATATATATATATATATATATATATATATATATATATATAAGTACCAGCAAAACCAGTTTCAACACTTTGTTCCATTTTGTAGGTATGGAGTGGCATTTACATATTATGGGATAAGTCTGAATATCACTGGGTTTGGATTAAACCCATACCTCACGCAGATCATATTTGCATCCATCGAAATGCCAATGAAGATTGGTGTGTATGTTTGCCTGGACAAAATTGGGAGACGGCCTGGTGAGGTGGGAGCCTTGCTGTTAACTGGTCTTTGTCTCTTCATCAACATTTTTATTTCACAAGGTTATTTCAGTTTATTTTTTAATTTGAATGCATTTTCAGGTTTTTGGTCAACATGTCCAAGTTCTCTCAATCAAATCTCTAAACTCGTTCCATCAGATAAGTGGCTCATTCGTACTGTTGTGGGGGTCTTTGGGAAAGCTCTGTCTGAAGCATCATTCACCATCATGGGCCTCTACACCAGTGAGCTCTATCCTACAGTTGTGCGGTTAGTACATAAGAGTTATGCTCCAGGTTTGACTGCAAACGGTGATCATGTATTGGGACCATTAACCTCAGCGCTTTGATTTTTCAGACAGAACGGTTTAGGCTACACCTCGTGTTTGGCTCGGCTGGGTGTCTCCGTGTCTCCGCTCATCATGCTATTGGAGGACGTGTGGCATCTCCTCCCCGCGGTCATTTACTGCACCGCGGCTGTCGGATCTGGTTTAGTGGCTTCGCTCCTGCCTGAAACGTTGAATGCCAGACTGACAGAGTTCATCGAGGATGTTGAGAAACCAAGGTAGAGATTAAACATGTTAAATTACAGGTGAATCAATATTTAGTCACCTCAGAGAATGTCACTGCTAAAGAATAATTCAGTCAACCTGCAAAGGCAAGTGAATTATGGCCAATCAAAATTGAATAGATTATACGTTTACTCCACGTTTACTAAATAATTTACATGTTTCAATCATTTGCCTGTGTCAATTTGTCATTTGCCTGTGAATTGTTGTTCTTGTTCTTTCTGGAGCGCAGTAATCCAGGCATGGTGGAATGACTAACCGGAGCTGTGTCTGTGTCGCAGGGTGCAGTCAGCCAGGAGGAAGGAGACTCAATAAAAATCATACCAACTGATAACAAGACCGACAGCCTGCTCGCAGTATCTTTGTCACACAATTTATCAAGTATCAAGAATTGAAAATGAGCTTTTTTTCAACATTTGTTAAAACCCCGATGAAAAATTGAACAGTCTGTCACTATTTAACATATTCAGAGGAGTGCTGTCTGGATCCTGAATCACACAGAAGACAGCAGGACAACAGAAGAGGACAAACTGTAAACTCTTTGCTGTCTGTCCGGTTATGTGTTGTGTTGCACTTGAGTTGAGTTTTATTTCGCATGAGTGTCATACATACAAACGAAAAGGATAGATAAGAAGCCAAAGCTTATGGTAAACCTACCCCTTATATGGTAAACCTACCCCTACTGACACTGATGGATAAATAAAGTTATTTTGATTCGACTTGATTTAGAATAAACTCGTAGTTGGAAATAAAGTTGCACTAAATGAAAAAACGACTACTGGAGTCAGACATTTTTATGGTGACATGCTTGTTTAAGTCTGCCATGCCACAGGTGACATAGCACACTTCATTACCACTTCAGACCCATACTAGACAAGCAACCTGCCAATGATGAACACATACAGATAACAGATGGGTGGAGGGGTCGGGTTTGCCTGCTTATGATCTTTGAAATACAGTAACTCAAGAATAACACATAAGTGAAATGTCTGTTCAGAGTGAATAACCAGATTAATGAACGCTGACATGTGTTCACGTGGATATTATTCACAAAAAGGAGATCGTTAAACTGCAAATGAAAAAGGCTTAATATTGCAAACTTGCAATTTTCTGCCCAGATGAGCACAACATCAATGTTTTTGCTTGAAGAAGACTCAGAGGTCCCAAAGTCGTTGCTGAATGTTCAGACCCCAAAGCATCCAACCAATCTCTACCCGACTATCCCTTTTCGGGGGTTGCGGGGGGGCTGAAGCCTATCCCAGCTGTTGACAGGCGAGAGGCGGGGTACACCCTGAACCGGTCGCCAGTCGATCGCAGGGCAACACAGACAACCATTCACACTCACACTCATACCTAAGGACAATTTAGAGTCACCAATTAACCTAATGAGCATGATTTTTGGTCTGTGGGAGGAAGCCGGAGTGCCCGGAGAGAACCCACGCATGCACGGGAAGAACATGCAAACTTCACACAAAAAGGCCCTGCCTGACCCGACATCACAACACAAGTTGTCTCAGGACACTTTACGTGATATATGTACGTATTGGGAACAGATAGTATATGCATGTAATAGAACACTATGGATGTAATAATAATAGAAGTATGACTAATAGTAACAGCAGTTGCAGTGGATGTAAGGCAGGACCATGATAGGAGAAATAGCTGTAATCCACAATCCAGGTTCAGCCACTATCCACAGGAACCTGTGAGACGACAAAGCACAAAGACTCCGGGGAGGAAGCTAAGTTCGTAAAATGCCTTGGTAGGGCATGAAAGTGTGAGGATGGAGAAGGAGAGAAGGACAGAGGAGCTTGGTGTATCTTTACAAGTCCCCTGACAGTCTAATCCTATAGCTGGATAACTAAGGGCTGGTCCAAAGCAAGCCTGAGCCGCCCTAACTATAAGATTTATCAAAAAGGAAAGTTTTAAACCCACTCTTAAATGTAAACTAAGAGTCTACAGATGCTCCGTGAGGCTGCACTGAGGCGTGCTGAGCTAAATGCTAACAATGGTGGTGCTAACATACATGTACCATGTTCTCGGTTTAGCATGTTAGCATGCTAAAGTACAGGTGAGGCTGATGGTCATGAATTTTGTAGTTGTTTGAGTATTTGACAAATGAAAACTGCATGTTTACAATGTGTTTAGCTGATCTTTCACGTTTATGTAACAGCAGTGTTGAATATTGTCTGTCCTGCACTACGAGCTCACCAAGACAAGTTCTTAACAATGTTTACTGTAATGGTAGTAAAGTCAACTGAACTGTTTAACGACAGTCCATCTAACAGTCGTGTGTGAACATGAATGTGAGCTTCATGAAAGGATCAGTGATGAGGATGTTATGATGAGATGTCATCATTTAATCTGTTGCTTTGTATTAAGGAACTCTTGAGTCCACTTGTCATTTTGTTTTATGGTATTATGGTGTCTTGGTGGCTGCCTGTTTGTGAGAGACAGCAGGTGCAGGAGACTGGATTTAAATGAAAAAAGGATATTTATTGGAGGGGGAAAGGGATGAAGTACAAGCCAGGGAGGGCAGGCTGGAGGGTAAGGCTGGCAGGATGGGGAACTGGCCTAATCCACATTCGTTCACACAGAGAGGCGGCAAGGCAGAGGTGGAGGCCGTGACGCTATGCATTAGGAAATGATTTATTCTGAAAATATGTTACTTGTCAGACTACTTCGAAAGAGCTGAGGGAACAGAAACTGCTTTGCAGCACCACACGTGCGCCCATTCTCTCATCTGACCATTGACCAAAAGCATCTCACAGCGTGCCAAACTGACACCTCGTGTGCTTCCTCATATTTTGTTTCTCCTTGAGCTTCACTCCAGACTGGAAGCGTTGCAGCATTTATTTTTAACATGAAGTTTGACAATGTGCTGGCAGAGCTGAATGGCTTTGGGAGATTCCAGCTGATGACGATCCTCTTGCTGGTAATTCCTCGTATGACTCTGCCTTTTCAGTTCCTGCTGAATAATTTCATTGCGGATATTCCCTCTCACCACTGCGACGTCAGCTCTCTGGATGATGGAGGCGTCTTTGGGAATTTATCCCAGGCTGAGAGGCTTATTGTTGGCATTCCAGTGCAGGAGGATGGGACTCCAAGCTCCTGTGAGATGTTTGCAGAGCCTCAGTATCATCTGCTGCTCAACTCGTCCAACATCACTGAGCTTCCCGCAGTGCCGTGTCAGAGCGGCTGGAAGTACGATAACACCACCTTCAAGTCCACTTTGGCCACAGAGGTGAGATTCCTCTACGTCTATCTATGTCTACGAGGAATGAAGCTGGAGTCAATCTGACATTTTTCCTTTATTCATTTGTGTTTCCTCACAGTGGGATCTGGTTTGTGATAAGAGGAGAGTGAACAGAGCCACGGCCACTATCTTCTTCATGGGGGTCATGCTTGGAGCGGCAGTCTTTGGCTATCTTAGTGACAGGTGTTCATGCCTTTCACTCTCAAAATCAGACACATATCCACCTCTGGGTGGTTAAATTACACAACAGTTTTTTTAATAATCAAACTTCTACTGGGAAAATCGTTTTCGCTAAACTATAATTATTGTCGCTATAATGTCAGTTTGCATCAGGTCTGTTTGACCATTGTCTGACATGAGGGGCCCTGATGGGGGCCATGATGAGGTGAGCTTGAAAATGCAGATTTGTGTTTATGGACAGAACAGCTTCATTTCTGCAGTCTGCTGCAGTGTGCAGATGCACCTAAGAAAGAAGTAAATCTAGTATTTGTTATTTAGAAAGTCTGAAGTTAATAATTGAATGTGTGCTGTATAGACCGCTTTTCATTTCACACAGTGCAGACACCATATAAGAAGGAACGTATTATTCCATATTCTAATATATGATAATGTTGTTACACGTTCTTCTTAACAAATACCGATCAGGATATTTTACAAAATTACATGTTTTTATGAGACCTATTCTATAGATTTACACAGAATTATTTCGTCTCCCAGGTTTGGCAGGAAAACAACACTCCTGGTGTCCTACGTGATGGTCTCTGTCTTTGGATTTACGAGTGCTTTCTCATATAATTTCACAATGTTTGCAGTGATGAGGTTCTTTACTGGAGTGGGAATGTCTGGAATAAGTATAATCACCATAGTACTGGGTGAGTCATGTCTTTTTTAAAAATAAATCTCAGTGACGGAAAGTGTGTTTGACAGATTTGATTTATTCTCATTGCTCTTTGCAGGTATTGAATGGGTGGACATTAAGCATCGCACTACAGTGGGTGTTTTAATCAGCATGGACTGGAGTGTTTTTGCTGCTCTGCTGCCTCTCATCGCCTATTTTCTGAATGACTGGAGGTCCTTGACCGCTGCAGTCACCTCGCCAATGTTCCTGGCCATTATCACCTGGTGGTGAGGAGAATGAATGGTTCAGTTTCCTGTTTTTCAGCCATAAAACGTGAAGCCGTATACCTCTGAGTTTCTGTCATTCATTAAACCAACAGCCTGACTGCGTTTTAAGATCCTTATTTTCATTATGTATGACGTCTAGTGTGACTCAAGAGAAATATAAAATTACAGGTGGCTCCCTGACTCTGCCAGATGGCTGATAAGTAACGGGAAGGTGAAGAGAGCTCATTTTTACCTAAGCAGGTGCGCAAAAGTCAACGGAAGAGAGCAGTTCATGGCTGACCTAAAGCCTGAGGTACAAAACTTCAAGTAACCTGCTCATTTCTAGAGAGAAACTGACACCCACTTCCACTCTGACCACAGTTTCCTTTTTGCTGTCCAGGTTTTGTCCAAAGTAATACTTGTAGAAGATGAAAACAGGAAATATTCCTATTTGGACCTCGTGAGGACCCCCAGAATGAGGAGACTGGCTTTTCTGACTGCCACTGTGTGGTAGATATATTTCTTTGATTTTCCCACTAAAGGGCTGAGAAAAGAAAGAAATGTGTGATCTGCACAAACATCACTCACTCAGCCGAGGAGCAGCAGACTTTAAAAAGGTGGCAACAGTTTGAACACTGCTGCTCCTCAGAGTGTCCTGAAAGAGAAATCTCTTCAGCTACCCTGACAGCTGCCAGCCAATCAAAAAGCAGTATTTTCAATCCGCTCATTTTGTGCTTCTAGGAGCGGAGTGGCCTTTACGTATTATGGAATCAGCTTGAATGTGTCAGGATTCGGAGTGAACATTTATGTCACACAGTTCATCTACGGGGCGATTGAAATTCCTGCGAAAGCCTGCATGTTGGTGACCTTAGACAAAATTGGCCGCAGGCTGACTCAGTCTGGGACACTTGTTCTGACTGGACTGTGCATCCTCTGCAACATATTCATCCCTACAGGTAAATGATTAATTCGAGTGTGTGCGTCTCGGAAACAGTAAGCTTATAGTGAGAGGAAAACCTTTTCATTTTCTAAGGGTGAATACCTAAAAGCTACCACTGGGGGGTGACAAAGTTGTGAGTGTAGCCTAAATCTACACATAGTGGCTTCAAATATATCACATGTTGGGATTAAATTGTCTTTTCACTGCTTTTTCTTTTCAGATATGGGGCCACTCCAGACGGCTGTGGGAGCTTTGGGCAAAATGTTTGCAGAGGCAGCTTTTACAACTCTGTTTCTCTACACAACTGAGCTTTACCCCACAGTAATGAGGTCAGTAAACCATCTAATACAGAGATCATATGATGCACATTATATATGTCCACAGGTCCTTTCCAAGAAGCAAGATCACAGAGACGTCTGGATAAGTGATCGGGCCCTCATGCATGAGCACACGGGTTGCTCCTGAATGTTACACATTAGCTGTATTTCTGTCCCACAGGCAAAATGGATTGGGGTTCTGCTCCTTGGTTGCCCGTATCGGCGTGTCAATATCCCCGCTCATCATGCTTCTTGAGGAAGTGTGGGACCATTTCCCGAGAGCTATTTTTGCCCTGGTAGCTCTTACTGCAGGCCTGACAGCGTCCTTTCTTCCTGAGACACGAAATGTCCGTCTGCCAGAGACAATTGAGGACGTGGAACAGAAAAGGTAGTACTGGCTTTTAATCTGGATTGCATCCAATCATTCAAACACATTATGTAAATTAAAGTTATGTTATAAAATGAATTGTCTTGTGTGTTTCAGAAGAAGATCAATCTCCACACCTGAGGAGAAAACTCTGAGATAAAATTTTGTTTTTGTCATTGCAACCAAAAGGCCCAGACGGCACCAATGCCCAAGCTGGGACGCTGTGTGAAACATCAATAAAACAGAACGTGGTCATTTGATAATTTGACATAAACTCAACTGAAAACGGCACAAACTCAATATATTGAATGATTTTCCTCATCAGCTTCACTGATTTCTGTAAATATCTGCTTATTGTGAATCTGATGCAGCGACACGTTTCACAGACTGGGAAAGATGTGGAACGCTCCAAAAACACCTTCTTGGAACATTCCACAGGTAAACAGGCTCATTGGTAACAGGTGAGAGGATCATGATTGGGTATGAAAGGGGCACCCTGAAAGGCTCAGTCGCTCACAGCGAGGTTCACCACTTTGTGAACACATGATTGGATGAAGGAGATGAACAAATGGACGCAGAAACACTTCAGAAAACTGCTGTCAGTGAACACAGATTCTGGATTTATTGATGTTTCACACAGAGTCCAGCCCGTTTTGGGGGGTTGTAAGTAATAAAACAAGTGTTTCTTAAATATGCACAGCTTGTATAACCTTTTTCAATAAATGTGTTCAAATATTTTACTTTTCCACTGGGTCATGATTGATTTTCATGTTGCACTTAAGGAAAGGCAGGATGCTTCTTTATTGAAATAAACTGAGGGGGCAGAAACTGACACTAAAATCCAGGAGACAGACTGATTTAATCAGTTTTTATAAGATGAGGAAGGAGAAAAATGGGATTATATGAAGAGGAGAAGATTTGAGATTGTGCTGTTGAGCCCTCTGGAAAATGCAGTGGGCCTATCCAGAAGTGTCAGCCGCCTCAAGGCTGGCAGGCGACTTTTCCTCTTTAATTACATGAGTGGGATTTAATGTGTAATAAACAGAAGGAAAAGCACAGCGAGATATCAAACTGTCGTGGTTCACCCGACTGCCAGAGTTCATCAAGAGCATTTAGCAACCGTGTGTGAAGAGGAGATGCTGAAGGATTGTTCAGTGTTATGATACTAAGGCTATCGTGGGCAGCAGGGGGGCTCAGTAGTCACAGAGAGAAGGTCCTGAACCTTTCTGTGGGGATCTTTCCTCCATCATTGCACGGTCCTCCTACAAGCACTCAGCTTTCCCTCGTCATTGAAAACATGGACGTTTGGTTAGTTCTCCTGTCAGTGCTCCGAACTGGAGCTGCACATCAGCTGCTCTTAATATGTGCTGATGACAGGATGGACAATATATCGCACAGTTTGAATTATAGTTTTCTAAATAATTTACATCCGAACTGTGCTGGCTTCCAGTACCACTGTAAAGAACCTGAACAATACACATACAATATTTGTGGGCCCACGCTTTAATAAACAAAATTAAAATGTCGACATAAATACTTTTAATCAACCCCCGTTTCAAGCCTCATAGTTGATGGTGCGCGCTTAGCCACAGACGTCTGCCGCCAAATGTGGCCGCTGAGTGGGCTAATCACCCTCTGATGTCCGTTTTACCTCTTAGCTGAAGTCTCCAGGCAGCGCCTCCTCACGTTACAGACGTCCTGGCCCTGACATGAAGAAAACGCGGTCTTTCATCCCTCATCGCCAGAGATACAAATGCGCCTCACCCGGTCACCCAGTGCGCCACCTGGTTTCCTCACGTCTCGTATCTCCTCTTGAGTGCTGGCTAACGGCTAGCACTGCCGTTAATACAGTTCAAAATGGATGTAAGATGGTGGTTAGCCGCCATGCTAATGACGTCCAAGACTGCCTCCTGCTAGCTCGATGTTAGCTTAGCTGTTAGCTTGACGTTAGCTGAATGCTCACGCCAACTCTGACAATTTTAATACACTTCATTCAACTCATAAAAGCAGCGACAGAGACTATCTGTGCCAAATAACTCCACTGTAGCTCTTATTTAAGTCCAGAGACCAAATACTGTCGAGCTAAATATCAGTGTACTGTTTCCTTCCTCACTGAGAGAGACGATCAAGCCTTGACAAACACCGTGGTCTCACCCACCCTTGCCCTGGCTCTGACGCTACAATCCCGCCCCCAACCAATCAGAAACCAAGGAACTTGACGTTGCCTCTTGACTGACTAATTGGAAGTAAATTCAAACAAACCAAAGATCCAAGCTAGCACTACAAGTTTTAACATCTCTGGCATTGCAAACATTAAAGAAACGCGTTATGGGGCTTTCCAGGTCAGTAATAAATCACAAAACAGTCAAGGCAATAGACATTTAACCACATTTATTCATCATATGTTTTGTAATTGAATCTGAGAAAGTCTGCGGCAGAGTTATAATTTCCACTTTTCTGCTTTCCGACACCATTTTCTTTCTTTCTTTCTTTCTTTCTTTCTTTCTTTCTTTCTTTCTTTCTTTCTTTCTTTTTTTTCCTTTTTCCTCCAAACTCCTGTGAGATGTTTCAGAGCCTCAGTATCATCTGCTGCTCAACTCGTCCAACATCACTGAGCTTCCCACAGTGCCGTGTCAGAGCGGCTGGATGTACGATAACACCACCTTCAAGTCCACTCTGGCCACAGAGGTGAGATTCATCGGTTTATGTCTACGAGGAATGAAGCTGGAGTCAATCTGACGTTATTCTTTATTCATTTGTGTTTCCTCACAGTGGGATCTGGTTTGTGATAAGAGAAGAGTGAACAGAGCTGCTATCTTCCTCATGGGGGTCATGCTTGGAGCACCTGTCTTTGGTTATCTTAGTGACAGGTGTTCATGCCTTCAATCAATCACGCTTCTATTTGTTGTTCATCTACTTTATTTTACACTTCTTTTTAAACAGCACCTATTTAAAATAATATGTTTCTTTAAGTATGATAATGACCTTTGTGTTTTTAGCTTACATTAGCCTCCACGCTGCAGCCGATCATCAGCCAGGTTTCACAGTTCTTAAGGCTCTAACATGAAATGAAATCTGTCACCTCAGGCAGAGTTCATACTCGACTGTCAGCTGGTCAACGGTTAGCTAACTTGAGCTAACTTGGTTCTATTCCAGTCATAATCTTTGTTGTTATCATGTTATACATAAAATCTCAAACGTCAGAGAACATGACAGCTTACAGCATAAAAGTTTATTCGGGTGTTGTCACAACGTCTTTGGAACATGTAAAAAGTGTCTGACATATTCATCAAAGTGTTAACCTGTGATCATCTGTCTCGAAGGTATGGCAGGAAAAGGCCACTTCTGCTCTCCTCCATGTTTGCCACCATCTTTGGACTCACGAGTGCTTTCTCGTGTCATTTTGCCATGTTTGCCGTCACAAGGTTCCTCACTGGTTTTGCCATCCCTGGAGTCACCTCAATCACCTTGGTCCTTTGAAAGTAGTACAGGTTTGTCTGTTCAAACCAAATGAATGAGTGAAGAGATAAAAAGATCTGTAATTCATATGAGACAGAACAATACAACCCGTTCTATTCACATTCATTGTACGGGTGAACGCTCATACTGAGGTTGTTTTTAAATGTCCAAATAATTCGCATTAACAATCTCTTAAATGTAGAGGGTCTGTGAGTATATATTTAGAGCCACACTGGCATCAAACTTATGTGAGCTTGCAGCTGTCAGTGCAGCTCAAATACAGCGTTTAGCACAAACCAGTAAAATTATTGGTCGTTTCAGACCTGCCACTGATTTTCCGTTAGTTATTGATATTCTGTCTAGCGCCATAAACTAACAAACGTTTTTCTTTTCATCCTTCAGATTGTGTCCAAAGCAAAACTATCATCTATTTGGACCTTGTGAAAACCCCCAGAATGAGGAGGCTTACTGGCATTTTGTGGTATAAACAAATGAAACTCCCACTTCTAAAGCCGACAGAATGCACACAGTTACCTCGAGACGAACCTAAACATCTCATCTCAAATGCTAAAATAAAGCTCGTACCCACATCTGGCTCTTCTCTGGATGATATATTCACTAAATGACCCAGAAAAGTTTTCTGACTAAAACTTCTATCAGACATGATATGACAATATCATTGATTATAACATGTTTAAATACCAAAACTGTAACCACCTACGTCTATCTCACCTAAGCAAAACCTGTACATATATTTACAATGAACCATTTAAAAAACAAATGTGATCACATACATTTCACCACCACTGAATTTTGGCTACTTTTTGTGTTGCAATAAAGAGACTTTTTCAATGAAATGCAATAAAACTATGACTCGTTTCACATACAGTACAGAGGACCCTGCTTTTAACCACACATTCCTCCTGCTTCACACTCATATAGACAAAAGTTGTTTTAGTGGTTAAGTCGGTAAAATATTCACCAATTTCCGATGTAATTCAGTAGCCAATGAAATACCAAAGGTTGTCTTGTCCAGGTTTCAGAGTTGGGTTTGCTGTCTGTTTCTTTGCGGTGAGTGAGGAGAGAGGATTATTTTCAGTTTCACACAATGAAGTTCGAGAACATTCTGGCTGATATTAATGGATTTGGAAGATTTCAGATAATGATCATTGTAATCAGCTTCATTGGCCGCTTCACGATGCCCTGCCACTTCATGCTGAACAACTTCATCGCGGCCGTCCCCTCTCACCACTGCGACGTCAGCTCTCTGGACGATGGAGGTGTTTTCAGGAATCTAACCGAGGCGCAGAGGCTTGCTGTCAGTATTCCAGAGCAGGAGGATGGGACTCCAAACTCCTGCCAGATGTTTGCAGAGCCTCAGTACCATCTGCTGCTCAACTCCTCCAGCACTGCTGAACTTCTGACCGTGCCGTGTCGGACGGGATGGGTCTACGACAACACCACGTTCAAGTCTACGATAACCTCGCAGGTGAACTAGGTTTCTTTTCAATTGTAAGACATCAGAGTGGACTTGAACACATTTGAAGGCAAAGCCACTCGTGTCCTAAAAGAACAATCGTCCTGTTTCTGTCTTTGTATCAGTGGGACCTGGTGTGTGACAAGAGAGGGAAAAACAAAGCAACTGCCACCATTTTCTTTGTTGGAGTGATGTTTGGAGCCATGTCCTTTGGAAGCCTGAGTGACAGGTACTGAAGCGTGGTTTCTTACTCTTCTGCTAGCTTTGATTTCAGAGTGTTCCAGTCAAATTAACACTTGGAGACTCTCTGGCTCTCCTCAGGTTTGGCCGAAGGATCATGCTGCTGGCGTCGTATGTGTCTGGAATGGTTTTTGCTTTGGCAAGTGCTTTTTCTACAACCTATGTGATGTTCGCGGTGCTGAGGTTTTTCACTGGGTTTTGTATCACTGGCATCGTCATTGTCTCAACGGTCCTCAGTAATTACACATTTTAATTCCTGTCGTAAACTGTTAAGCATATCCAATATCATGCTGTGCTCACGTCAGACCAGACGAAGATCTCTGAAGCTTGATGCCGAATCATGAGGTGTTTGCTGTTTGCAGGTTTGGAGTGGGTGGACATCGAGCACAGGAAACTGGTGGGAGTGATCGACAGCTTATCCTGGACATTTGGGAACGCAATATATGCAGCCATTGCTTACTTTGTGACTGACTGGCGGTTGCTAATCATTAGCGTCACCTCACCTCTAATCTTGGCCATCATCTCCTGGAGGTATAGTTAATCCAACAGCAAATCCTTATTTAAAGGTGCTGTGTTTTGACAGACTGCTTAAATTTTTAATGTTATTCAATAGACAATGTTTCAAGTACCAAAGGTTAATCTCCCAAAAAATTAACGTAGGTCTAAGATCAAATGTCCGTCTGTGCCGTGCCTGTACTCAACTATGGTTAGATACATGGGTTAGGTATATACTGCACTATTCACTGCATTTGTTTTTAACATTAACATGCAATGGAATTCATTACCATGTATTATGTAGTAAAATCAGTGTCTTCAAAATCAGGTGGATGCCAGAGTCGGCAAGGTGGCTCATTGCCAACGGGAAGCTGATGCAAGCTCAGATGTATCTGAAGAAATGTGCCAAGATGAACCGAACAGAGGAGTCAACTGAGGCCTTGAAAACAGAGGTCAGCATAGTCCAGATGATTGTGTAAGGACCAGTGTGAAGGATTTAGTGACTGCAGCCTGAACATCCCTCCCCTCACCTTCGTATGTGGGAGGACCTGCGGTGATCCTTCACTGCAACGTAAAAATGCTAAAGGTTGACTCTGGAGTCGGTGTTTGGTTTGCTTATTCTGAGCTACTGTAGAACCACGGCCTGCTTCTTATTAAGATATGAAGAGCTCGTTCTAAGCTAAGAAAGCACAACAGGTGATTACACTCACGAAAACAGAATACCATATTCCTCCGCTGCCGACAGATCCCCCTGAATCCTCCACACCAGACCTTTAAGTCAAGACTACCAACAAAAACTGACAGCTAGCTACAAAAAGCATAAAGAATAATTCTTTCAGACGCTATCGACCATCGTTGTGACTGAGAAAAGAGATCGGGCCTATTCCTACCTCGACCTGATTCGAACTCCCAGAATGAGGAAACTGGCCCTGCGCACCGGCTTACTGTGGTCTGTAGTCTTAATGCCACTGTACTCCAGATGAATCTCGCCTTCACTTTGATTTAATGAGTCTCTCTTCCCCAGGTTTTGTATAGCAACTACATTTTATGGCATCAGCTTCAACATCAGTGGCTTTGGCCTCAATCTCTATCTCACTCAATTTACCTACGCTGTCATTGAGGTGCCGGCCAAATTGTCAGTTTACTTCTTACTGGATAGGGTTGGCAGACGACCCACCGAGGTGGGAACTCTGCTGATGGCTGCCGTCTGTCTTGCAATCAACATCGTCATACCTAAAGGTAAGCGCTCATTCCCGTTCAGGCATCTAAGCTAACAGACATTATGGTCTGTATACACAGGAATATACAAGAAATTGTGGCATTTTCAACGTTAAAAGCTAAAACAATTAAAACCTCAGTTACTGGTGTCCTGTTTTCAGATACGTCTGTTGCCAGGACAGTGGTAGCCATCGTTGGTAAAGGCTTTTCTTCAGCATCATTTGCAACTCTGGTGCTCTACAGCTCTGAGCTCTATCCCACTGTAGTGAGGTAACTGACCAAACCTTCCCTTTCTCCATCTTCTCTATCTGTTGTCTTCGTAACACACAGCACATACAAAGCAGGACATTCAACAAAGACGCCTTTTTCTACCAAAAAGTGATAAAATCTTCCTTCAGAGCACTGAAGCTGGCTAGGCTAAGAGCTCCATCTATGACTGTTTTTCCTCAGACAGAACGGAATGGGCTACAACTCCTTCATGGCTCGCCTCGGCGTAGCCGTGGCCCCTCTGATCCTCTTACTGGATGAGGTTTGGAAGGACCTTCCTCAGCTGGTCCTGTGCTTTGCAGCTGTACTCGGGGTGATAGTGGCAAGAACGCTGCCGGAGACTCGCGCCCGGTGTTTGCCAGAGACCATCGAGGACATTGAAGAGCAGCGGCAGTGAAGTCGCTGCCATCACAGCATGTTCAGCTCGGTTCCTATATTTCTTTATTTAGTGCAGGACTATTAAATCGGGTTAAATATTGGTTGGTCGAATGATTTTTAAAGAGATATGAAGAAAAGTTTTCTTGGAGATTGAACACATTGGTCTTTAAATTAGGCAAAATTATTGATAGTAAATGACAAACCTAAGAAAGCTGATTAGCTCCTGATCCTTTATCGCTCTTATGTCAACTTACAAGCTTGACACTGATGTTTTCTTTTATTTTTGATCTCTGAAACTAGTCAGTTTTTATCTCATGATCCTTCTTGTTGGTCCTGACCTGCAGGCTGGGAACCAGTTCAAACTTGTATAATTGTGATAAAATAAAGTGCTTTGGGCCTGATTATGTTTCCTGAATACTCCACAGGCAGCGTTTTATATGTTTTTCACACAACACAGTTCATATTGTTCATATTTAAACTGAGGTATGAATAATGATTTATCACAAAACAGCCTCTTTTCAAAAGTTATTTCCATATTTTACCGAGCAGACACATTTTAAATCTGAAAAACACAAAAGCCAAGAAACTCCACCTGGGACCAAGCTGCTTTTGCAATAACAGGCTTTACTAATTAATATGTACACAGAACGTAAGTCAAAGCTCCTTTATTAAAGAAACAAAGCAAGCACAAATGGTTTTTTCTGACTCAGCAATCCCCTAAAGGAAAGTCAACCACATCTAAATGACATGTTTCTGATATTCCTTTAAAAATCCTTATAGCCGGGTCTAATATTTACTGCTGATATTTCATCTGACATAACACTTAGTCACAGAATTAACATTGATGGGAAAAAAGAAAAAAAAACAAACAAAAAGGAAACAAAATATAAAAATCAAAAATGCCAAATGTGAAACATTAAGATACAGAAAGATCTAAAACTATAGTACGCAGTTGTTTTCCAGGACACTTCTTGGCCGTTGTTCAGTACTGGGAATACTCCTTGCTCTCGAGTTTGGCAATGATTCGCTCCAGCTGTCGTTTAGCTTCACATTGTGGGAAGTTACTCATTTCATAGTACTGGGGTGCAATCTTCACCAGCCTGAAACACAAGAAGAAGAGCGTGAACACGTCTGTCAGGAGATCAGCTGCGGATGGAGTTTGAGGTCTCTGCTCACGTACCACTCTGGTTTGATGTCTGTGCAAGTGCGGATGTAGTTTTTGGTGGTGAGGACAAATTCGTTGTAGAGGACCCACTCGGGCTTGTGGTCCAGGACTGTGGATGGGTGCAGCTGGACCACTTGGTTGTCTTTGACTGTGAGGTAATGACCCGTGCGCTCCAAATGAGCCACCTGGAGGAGAATAAAAACACTGTGAGTGTACAGAGGGGGTTCGTGCACAGTGTTGGATTGCAGCCTGACCAGAGGACTAGTCAAACATTTACTCCTGCGCTCACCTGCATGAAGAAGCCGGTGCAGAGCGCTCGGCGGATGTTGATGTAGTAATCTCTGCTGGTGAACTCGGTGCTCCGGCGGGGCAGGTTGAAGCGGTCCATGATCCTGGACAGCTGCTGCCGTACGTTGTCAGCAGACATCAGCGAACGGTAGTTGACAAAGTTGTCATAGCACCACTGGTTCGACTCGTGGTCTGAGAAAAAAAAAGGAAAAACAAGGATTCAGATGGAATCATCATCGTCATCATGACAAAGCCAAAGACAATTAACAACCAAATGAGCAAACACAAGTTTTGGTTTTACAGCCTCCAGCTTCACTCTAATATAAACTTTTATACTATGACTTTATACTTATATAAACCTTTATACTCTGCCTGCCTGCAGTGAACTACAGATACACTAAATTAGCATCTAGCTTGTGAACACTGGAGCATCCAGGATGACAGCATTTCATGCTGCAGCATGATGATGAGGAGGGATGGAGCAGAACTTTAAGGCCCCTCTGGTCGAAATAAACTGCTCATTGCATATCTGAGCTCTGCCCTGCAGAATGATGAATGTGCACAGTTTGACACCAGCAGACTCTCATCTGCTGAAGGAGGAACATTTCTGTCGCTCTGACTCGACTGGTCGCCGTGACCGGACCTAAAAACTTAAACGAGTGTCTAGAGGACCTTTCAGACGGATACTCACTTTGTTTGAAGGCGTGATAGACGTTGAGCAGCGTCAAGTGGTCTCCGTCGATGTGAGCAAACCTCATCTTGGACTCGTCTGCTGCCTTCTTAGCCTCCGTGGGGCGGACAAAACACTGCGGGACTAAACAAGGTTGGTATGGGCCCCAACAAAGCCGCCCATAGGGATGAGTCAAACATTCAGAGAAAAATGGAGCAAAGCCTATGATGCTAGGGCACTCGACACTGCGCTGGGACAGGGCAGGACCACAAGCTCTATCAAAGGGGGCTGCAGTCTTTTCTCAGGGTCATTCCCAACTGTAATGGCTATTAGCTCGTAGAGAGGGGGGTCATTTAACCACATCTGTAAAACAAGAGTTTTCACACAACTACAAAGTGTTAGGGACACCAGAAATGTTTGAACTTTGCAAGATGTTTGGTACTGACACATGGTGGCTGAGCCTTTACGAGAGCATGTCGTTAAAATACAAGAGATGAAGAGCGTCCTCAGAATCCACAATGTCTTCTTTCAGTGAACACAAAACTGATAAATGTGATGAATGTGAAGTTTAAGTGGTGCCTGCCCTATCCACCTGAGGCTCAGAACACAGAACACACCACGGCCTGAAGTTTAAACCTAAAACTGAAGCTTTCACACTGAAGCGAAGCCGCTTCAGTGTCCATCCAACCAAAACCACATCTGTGGATTATTGACGTTTTCAGGGTGACGGGTGAGGTCATGTCGGGGCTGTGTGACTATGAAGTAATGACATGCAGATTATGTCGCTCAATACGATAACATAATGATACAGTGCATATATTAAACTCCCTGCACTAGGTTTCCACAGGAAAGAACTAAACGCTTTGTTCCCTGAACAGCCTCTGATCCACGTGATGAAGGTAAAGATCGACCGAAAGGTTTAAAGAATAAAACAGCACGTTGAGTTTTTTACATCTTAATCTACATTTCTGCTCTGGTCTGCGCCTCACAGAGAGAAACACTCAAACATCTGGATGTAACTACGGTTCAGATGTTAACTTGGTATCTGTAAAAGCTTGGTGGACAATCTGCACAGATTTACACAAAAACACCAGAATTCAGGTCAGAAACATGTTAATGGCCATTGGCTCGGCGGACTCTTTGGTCCCAGTTCCACCAGTGAGTACAAGTGTGTTTATACCCCACAGACTTGGCCCACAGAAGGCAAGGAAGAGGTCAGCCCAGTCCTGGGCATTACCTGACAGCATGGCAGTAATGGAAAGGATCTCGTTAGAGCAGTTAAACTCGCAGCTGGCAATGACCATCTTAGCCAGCTGGGGGTCCAGAGGGAACTCTGCCATCATGGAGCCCAGCTCTGTCAGGTCGCCGTCATCGTTCAGAGCTGCCAGGTAATTCAGCAGCTCCAGGGCCCTCATCAGCGTCTCTGGAGCTGCAGAGGGAGGACACAGGCGGACAGGTCAGACACCTGCACCTGTGGAGATTACTGTTCGACCGCTCGATCAGCCTAAAGGCGAACTCACCTGGTGGATCCATGAAGTCAAAGTGCACAAGGTCATCGATACCCAGCTTCTTCAGCTGCAGCACAACAGATCCCAGGTTGGATCGGAGAATCTCAGGGTATGTGTTATCCTGGAGGTGATTCCAGTGTCAGTAATCAACAAAAAACCAAGACATTCATTCTCAGAAGAGGCTGAAGTGAAAGTCAAACTGTTTGCACTCACCTGCATCTCTGTTTTGTAGGCCTTCTCAGTGTAGAGGCGGAAACACTTCCCTGGACGTGTCCTGCCGGCTCGGCCCGCCCTCTGCTGGGCGGACGCTTTGCTGATGGCCGTGACGAGCAAAGACTCGACTCTGATGCGAGGATTGTAAACCTGGACGCACAGTTGAGAGCGTGTTTAAGTCATTGCTGTATTACACACAAGATTAAATGCAATAAAAACTCTACGAGTGGAGCTTTTCCCACCTTTTGCTTTGCAAATCCAGGATCGATGACAAACACCACCCCGTCGATCGTCAGGGAGGTCTCAGCGATGTTTGTCGAAACCACAACCTGAGGAGGAAGCAGCAGGCTGTCAGATATCCAGCAACAAATGGACTCATGGTGTGGAGCTATCCACTGATCAGATGCTTCATTTAAACACAACAAAACAATCAGTTCTGTTCTGCTGAACAGACCTTTCTTCCTATTGCTCCATTGGGCTTTCTTGGAGGGGGAGGCTCAAAGATCCTTTGCTGCTGCTGTGGCGGCAACGTGGAATACAGTGGAATGATTTTGATGTCTCCGACTTCAGGTCCGAGGTCATCGACCTCTCGCTTGATCCGCTTGCAGGCCTCATCAATTTCCTGAGGGAGAGAAAAAGATTTCACTTCTGTGATCGTGAAACATTAAACATGAAGTTTAAAAACTTCAGCTCGCAGTGACACTAAGCGATGCCTACAAGGTGCATTAGCACTGCGTCAGCAATAATAATCTCGGCTTTTAGGACACATTTCACAGTAATATCTAAATGTTAAGCAGCAGCACTCTGAACAAAAGAATTCAGACTTAAGAACATGCAGGCGTCTTTGACTGAAGACTAAAACGGTTCACATCAGTGAGGTGTGCTGAGGCCTCGTCTTGAGTCGCTGCTGTAAGTTTACACACCAGCAGATGTCGCTGTGTTTGCTGAATCTGAAGCTTCAAATGTTTTTCAGCACAAACGGACAGAAAACCCAAATCTTCATCATCAGCCGTCATCCATCCATCACTGACTCTTACCTCCTGACCTGTGAGAAAGAGAAGGCAGTCACCTTCATCCTCCTCACACATGTGAATCTGGATGACAGTGCGTATCGCCGCCTCCAGGTAGTCCCGCTCTGGCTCGGGGGTGTAGAAAATCTCCACAGGGTGCGTGCGTCCAGGGATGGTCAGCAGAGGACAGTTGTCGAAGTAAACCTGGAACTTACCGGCATCTAGCGTGGCGCTCATGACGATCACCTGTACGTGAAGGAAAAACGTGTTTCTCCAGCTCAGATTTGTTCTGTTTGAACACCAAAACTCAGCTATTTTGAGATGAGCTCCAGCTCCAGATGGCTTTTACTCAGATCAATAAATAAAACAGCTTTGGCAGATATTTTAAGGACATTTACTGATCGGAATGATGTTTCTAAAGTCCTCTGCTCTGACAAAGTCGTGCTTACAGGCATTTTCTGTGTCAGTCTGTTTAAACTACCACAATCTGTTTCACAAGTTCAATATGAATAATAATCAGCTGCTAATGGCCAGAAGAAAAACATGCAGTGACATCCCATGGAGGAAAAACCACTGCTCCAGATGTTTGGACTCAGCATCTGTGTGTTTTCTGAACAAAGATAAAGTCTTTAATGGCCTTAAATATTCTCTACGCCACGACAGAAGCAAGCTAATAATCCATCACTGTTATCACAAAACGAAGCAGTACCTTCAGATCCGGTCTTTGACGCACCACCTCCTTGAGCACTCCCATCAGGATGTCTGTGGCCAGAGTTCGCTCGTGGGCCTCATCCAGAATGATCACACCGTAGCGCTCCAGCAGCGGGTCGTTCATGGCCTCTCTTAGTAACATACCATCTGTCATGTATCTAAAGAAATTGCAGACGTGCTTAGTTGCTTCGAGACGCTCTGGGCCTATAAAAAGGAGTCACTGTGCATTAGCAGACCTCAATCACTTACTTGAGTATAGTCTTAGCAGAGCTGCAGTCCTCGAATCGGATGGAGTAGCCGACTTCCTGCCCAAGCATGACGTCCATTTCGTCTGCCACCCTTTGAGCCACACTCATAGCTGCCACTCTGCGGGGCTGAGTACAGGCGACCGCCCGCTTCGGACCAGGCAGGCCCCGCACCATGTCCACGCACCACTGTGGGATCTGGACATTGAAGCAAAGGTTGCAGTTAGATCAGATTCAGAGATTTTAAGCACAGTGAACATGATGGTACTGAGTGCAGCTCAGAAGAGACCAGCTGACTGACTGCATTTCACACCTGTGTTGTCTTTCCAGAACCAGTCTCTCCCACAAGGACAAAGCTCTGGTGGCGCGTGATGATTTCGCTGAAGTTTTCCTTGTACTCCCACACTGGAAGCTGTAACCTCTTCTTCAGGATCTCGTAGTAGCGCGGCGTGTGCGGCAGGTTGGTGAACGGGTTGATCTGCTGGTGCATGGCCATCTGCTTGATGGCCGGCATGCACGGCATGGGCACCGTGCTGTTGGAGGCACTGGAGGGCTTCGGGTCTCTGTCCCGGTCTCGGTCCCTGTCCCGGTCCCGATCTCGGTCCCTGTCCCTGGAACGGTCCTCGCGGTCTCTGTCACGGTCCCGGTCTCTCCTGTCAGCATCAGAGCAGAGCATCACACGTCAATGTTTCCAACGTAACAGAATTCACTGTGAAGGTGTTTTGTGTTTTCAGTCTCACAGCATCAGTGGATATGTCTTTCAAGCGTTTTCGAGACAACTGAAGACAGCAGAATTTATCTTGTGAAGGTTAAATACACTGTGCAACGAAAACATAGTAAACTATTCATTCAGTTTGGGTTGAATTAGGTTGAATGACAGATGATGCTAAAGTGAAGCGTCCATGTTTGTTTGTTTGATTCATATCATGAAGCAGCAACTTGTCAGAGATGTGCTGTTCTAAGACTTGGATGTTGATGTGAACTCTGTTTAAAACTAATAACCATAGTGAGTCTTAAATGGCATAAACAGTGTATTAAATTGCCCTTATATCCACTTTGGCCCACTGACAATAGATTTTGAAGAAATCTGCTACTGATATTTCACAGTTCTGAAAAATCCCAGCATCAATGAATCAACCTACAGAGTTTTTCTTTCTAAAAAAAAATACAGAATTAAAATAAATAAATAAAAGGAACCCTTAAATCTGTGACTGGGATGCACTGACACGTTTGTTTGTAAGATAAGATAAGATAAGATAAGATAAGATAAGATAAGATAGGACTTTATTGATCCCACAACGGAAATGTAGTCGTTACAGTCAGCAAGTTACAAAAAGCAGGCACATTGGCATAAAGAGGTCAAAATAAAAATATAGAAGTAAACAAGATACAGAATAGAAAAAACAACTATGTTTATGTACATTTGTACAGATTCTGAAAAATTAGTAAATGCCAGAGAATCCAACTGCCATAAAAAGTACTTAAGTACTGTAGACTGACTGACACCGACTGACCAACACAAACAGACACTGACATGTCTGCGACGCTAACACTGGCTAAAATGAGCACTCAGCTGTCAACTGATGAACCGCAGCTAGCTACAGATAAGTTAATGCAGCCTAATACGACAACCCAGCATGAAGAGGTGAGTTAACAACAGCTCGGCATGAAGAGGTGAGTTAACAGGAGCCCTCAAAGTTTAGGTGAGCGCGATGGAAACAACAAGGTTTGATGGGAGCTCAACATTCAAACAGCAGGTCGTTATTTTAAAAACTAAATCAGTCCAATCAGCTAAATCATCTTTAGCTAGCAAGCAAAGGTTGTTAGCATCTGGCTAAGTTAACATTACACACACACACACACACACACACACACACACACACACACACACACACACACACACACACACACACACACACACACACACACACACACACACACACACACGTGCCTCAGAGGTGAGGCTAACGTTATGTTAACGTAGCTACATCCTCCGTTGGTTAGCCAGAGTCGTCCTTAAGAGCTACATGAGGTTATCAGCACAATGTGGCTCAGCGCCAAACATTTACGGTCATGTATCACAGGATCATTGAGGCGTCACCCCAGAGCTGTGGCTACGACTAGAACCACAACATTAACAAACTCAGGTTATGAATTTTCAGTTCTTGTTATGCATCCATGGTGGCTATTAGCCAAATTAACTAGCATCAGCTAACAGTTAGCTTGCAGGCTATCCAACTGGTTACAGCAGAGATGTTCACTCCGGACCTTCACCTACCCTTCAGATCGCTTCTTACTGGCGTAGTCATCACCCAAATCCAGACGGTGTCTTTTGGACATCTTGAGGAAAAATGTAACTTTAATGTATAAACGCCACCACAATTCTACCGGGCAATATGGAACTAACTTGGTGTCCAGGTTCCTTTTCCTCCTTTCGAATGTCTTTTACAGCGGCTGTGCGAATCACATCAGCGCCGCCTGCTGGCCTGGAGGGTGAACTGGAGCTTCCACCCGCAGGCACGGCTGGATTACCACCTGAGCAAAGACCTTCTTTACTTCAGTTTTGTGCTTACATGAATCAATGAAGATCTAGAGTACATTTCCAAAAAAAGAGAGAACCAATTAAATCATTTTACAATGCACTTTTCTAACCTTCATGTCCATGGTACAATTCCTAAATCACTGACAAAACTATGTAATTCTATACTTACATCATCCATTGTTCTCTTTTTTCAGGCCCTGTTAACAAACTTAAACACGTGAAAACTCATCAGCCAGTTCAAATATTTTAGTATTTGTAGACCATATTTCTTGGTTTTCTTTAACAATTTTTTGTAAATATACTCACAAATCATCACAGCATGTAGGCTTACAATACAGAATGAATTGGACACACTTTCCACATGTCAGATATGTTTTTATATGTTTTATTTTTAGTAACATACTTCCCAAATTGCAGAGGGGGTGGGAGGAAAGGCCAGGCAACTCATTTTTGCCCTGGACCCCCTCATAGCACAGATGGGCGCAACACAGGGACGGATCTGTCCCTCAGTGCCTCTCTACCATGAGGGATATCCACATAAAACCCAAACTATGTGAGGAAAAAATACTATTTCCTCTTTTAAGGAGTGATTTTGTCAGAAAACAGGCAACATTGGACCACATCGTCACTGAAAGCAGACTGTACTCTGAGAAGCTCCAACACCAGTTCTCAGCTAACGACTCTGTGTCTGTCTGGAAAGGGCTCAGGCAGATCACCAACTACAAGCCTGAAGCCCCCCACTTCATCAACGACCGACGCCTAGCCAACGACCTGAACGACTTCTACTGCCGCTTTGAAAGACAAAGGGACAGTCCAGCAACCATCCCTCACGATACCTCCCAACAGCTCCAGCTCCAGTCACCTCCACCAATGCCCACCTTAAAGGACTCCCCCCCTTTTCAGGGGACAGAACCCCCGGAAAGCAGCTGGACCGGATTCTGTCTTCCCATCCTCCTTGAAGCACTGGGCTGATCAGCTATCTCCAGTGTTCACAGACATTTTTAACACCTCACTGGAGACATGTCACGTGCCAGCCTGCTTCCAGTCTTCAACCATCATCCCAGTTCCCAAGAAGCCAAGGACCACAGGACTTAACGATTTCAGACCCGTCGCCCGGACCTCTGTGGTCATGAAGTCCTTTGAGCGCTTTGTGCTCTGACACCTCAAAGACATCACCGACCCTCTCCTGGACCCCCTGCAGTTTGCCTACAGAGCCAACAGGTCTGTAGACGATGCAGTCAACCTGGCCCTCCACTTCATCCTCCAGCACCTGGACTCTGCAGGAACCTATGCCAGGATCCTGTTTGTGGACTTCAGTTCTGCCTTTAATACCATCATCCCAACTCTGCTTCAGGAGAAGCTCTCCCAGCTGAGCGTGCCTGACTCCATCTGCAGGTGGATTACAGACTTCCTGTCGGACAGGAAATAGTGCATGAAGCTGGACCATCAGCACCAGATCCCCTCAGGGCTGCGTTCTTTCTCCGCTGCTCATCTCCCTGTACACGAACAGCTGCACCTCCAGTCATCAGTCTGTCAAGCTCCTGAAGTTTGCGGACGACACCACCCTCATCGGACTCATCTCTGATGGTGAAGAGTCCGCCTACAGGTGGGAGGTTGACCAGCTGGTGACCTGGTGCAACCAGAACAACCTAGAGCTCAAAGACAGTGGTGATGGTAATGGAGTACAGGAAGAACTCAGCCTCACCTGCCCCCATCACCCTCTGTGACTCCACCATTGACACTGTGGAGTCTGTTAGCTTTGAAGCTCGGTTCTTTATTGGAAGCTCAAGAACGGTCCGGAGAAGTCTTCAGTTCACAGTCAAAGTATTTATTGTAGGTCACAGGTAAAGCAATGCAGCGCTGGTCTCAGACTGACAGAGCTCCCTCAGGATCTCAGCCAGAATGAGCACCATTGTCAGACAATGGTTCATATTTAAGGAGTTGGGATTGACCAGCCCAGTACATTAATCAGTTCAGGACATTCTAGACATCTTCAAGTACTAGCCTCTAACCATGTGATAAGTAATCTATATGTGTGTATGTGTGTTGTCGTCAGGCGTGAGGATAATATTACATACGTCATAAATACGGAGGAGAGGTGCCATGGGCATCTTGTTTATCACTACTGATTGTCTCTGGAGACCTGATATTTATGACTCAGGGCTAAGAGTCAGGTCTTCTATCACAGTGACAAGATGTTTTTGTGTACCAGAGTGTTGAACAAAACAAGATGTTTTCCGTAACAGACAATGCAGCCAACTTGGCCCTCCACCTCATCCTCCAGCACCTGGACTCTGCAGGAACCTACGCCAGGATCCTGTTTGTGGACTTCAGTTCTGCCTTTAATACCATCATCCCATCTCTGCTTCAGGAGAAGCTCTCCCAGCTGAGCGTACCTGACTCCACCTGCAGGTGGATTACAGACTTCTTGTTGGACAGGAAACAGTGCGTGAAGCTGAGGAAACACGTCTCCTACTCAAGTCTTTCTGCTTCCTGGGAATTATCATCTCCCAGGACATCAAGTGGGAGCCGAACATCAGCTCCCTCATCAAGAAAGCCCCCGACACTCTTCACACTTCACCTCTGCCTCTACTGGTCTCACTGACATTGCCATAACCTTTATGCGTCACATTAACGCTCTGCTTGGATTTCTTTCTGAAAAAACAGACTGTGGTTCAGAAAAACAGACTTTGCTCCTGAAAAAAACAGACCTGTGGATATATACATATTTAAATATAAAAAAAAGTTTAAAAAAAATTATTGCAATATAAATATATTGCTATATTTTTTACTCTTTCTTTAATAGCTTTTTTTAGTAGATGTGTCACGCACCAACCTCACCAAAGCAAATTCCTCGTATGTGAAAAATCATACTTGTCAATAAAGCTTTTTCTGATTCTGATTCTGATCAGTGCCGCAAAGTTTATCCAGCAGCTTATTTATTCTATCCTGATCTAAACTTTACTGAAGTATTTAAAAGTTAAGCTATTATACATTTCAGAGGGAAAAACTGCACTTCCTCCCTCACGTTTACATGCAAATCACTGTTACTTTAAAAACTGTAATGAGCATATAAATAACATGATCAATAAAAGTTCTATAAGGGTCTTCATAATGTACATTTAGTAAACTATTTTATGTTTTACTTTTTCTTTTTTTTTTACAGCGTAGTAGGATACTGCTACTTGACTTGTCCAGACACTGGAAGTAAGATAAAACTTTTTGATCCCACACCAGGGAAATTAAGTTATCACAGACAGCAAATAATAAAAGAGCGACATAAAAAGAACAAAAAAGACAAAAAGGACACGCAATAAAATCAACTATATGTATGTAAAATATATACAAGAGTATAAATACTATTGCCTTGAGAAGAATGTACATGAGTCAGATATGAATAATAAAATACAGTTGTTTTTTTGTACTATTGCACAATGAAAAATACATAACACAGTAAAAATATGTAATACTGCACAAGATGTTTGCACAGATGTTAAGGACATGAGCGAACGTTAAAATATGAATAACAGAGTGTAAACATGAGCTTGTTAAGTAACGCTGAGTCGATGGTGGTTACTTAAGGAGACGAAGGGGGAGTTTCTGTCTGCAGGCGATTCATAACAGAAAATCTGCAATTCTGCAAGATTTTAGGCTTATTTAAAAAAAAAAGAAAAAGAGAAAGAAAATCGCGCTTGTTGAGCAGCACGAGCTGAAAACACAAACTCAGCTGCTCAGTCATGAAAAGTTCTCAGCATCTTAAACGCGTCCTGAAGCGTGAGGACACGCTGACATGGTCCGTGTGTCTCTGAGGACTTCAGCTCCACCCTCAGACAACGACGCCCACTGAGTGACTTTATGAAACACTGCATCTCCAGCCGTCAGACGAGCACACGTCGATCCTGAGTCTGTCTCTGCCCATCATGCGTCTTCACGGGTGAGTGCGCTTAGCTCCTTTAGCGGAACCTGATGTTTGTGTTTGCGCTCTTTACTGAAGCTCATGTGCGGCAGAAACACTGCGACACATCTGCGTGCTGACGGAGCAGCCTGCGCCCCTCACGAGGCCCAGAGTCAGATCAGGGACCCCGGACAGGCGCTGTGAGCTCGTGCGCATTCAGCTCAGGGCGCGTGTGGAGGGAGGCTGGTGGTCAGGATGAAGAGCACTGGGAGCTGTGGTCTCTTCCCAGCTCACAGTACTGAACGTTTGCGCTACTGTACTTTTACTTCAGGGAAATATTGTACTTTTTACTCAGCAACGTTTACTGTGGAGGAGAGTCTCTGAGTGCATTTACTGTCAGTTTATTTGACCTGATGTTGCACAACAGACAGATCAGCTTACACATGCTCATTTACATATTTCATAATGTTTATGATTCACGACTGCTTTGCATTGAATAGCGTACGTATTTTCACACATTTTTTAAATATATTTTTAACATATGCTCTAGACATTTCTCATTCCTTTGTCTGCTTTATCGCTGTTGGACAACGGGAGCAGCTGCACGTGACCACTCAGGCATTATTAAACTATTCTAATACTTGTGTATTCAATGGAAATACTTTGTTTTTCTGCTGCGTCACAAACTGTAATACTCTTTACAGCTCTACTTTCAGATTAAGATCTCACAGAATAAATGATGATGTAAATTAGGAGAATCTGGACAGATTAAATCCCTCAGCTCCACCATCTAATCCAACTGTTCATACCAACTGTTCTTACCAAATACTTCTTACATGTTGATGATTACTTGAAGTAATCCCATAATAACACCCTGAAAGGAGTTATTCTGCATAAGAAGTACTTTTTTGATACTTAACTGCATTTTTCTGGCAGTAATCTGCATTAAGAAAAGCAGGACTTTTACCTGTAGTGATTTATTTTATGCTGTGCTGTTGCTGTTTTCACTGAAATGAAAACACACGTGAGGCCTCGTCCTGATCGTTTTCCTGTCTTTCAGGTCAATGGGTATGTTGGGAGCTCTGCTGGTTCTGCTGGCAGGCTGTCAACAATGTGTCTCAGCTAATAGTGGCACGTTGGCTCCACCGGAGGTCTCTCTGTACAATAGCACCCTGTATGCAGCCTGCAGAATGAGACCCAACACCCAGCTGGCTGCGGGTATGCCCAGAGTCTACGGTCAGGTGCTGTTCAAGCAGGATTACCCTCAGGGGAAGCTCCAAGTGCTTCTTCGGATCAGTGGCTTCCCAGTAAGCGCTGATCCGCAGCCCAGAGCGGTGCACATCCATCAGTTCGGAGACCTGAGCAAAGGGTGTGAATCCACCGGTGGCCACTACAATCCTTACAATGAAGATCACCCCAACCACCCTGGAGACTTTGGGAACTTCGAGTCCCAGCAGGGGAAAATCAACGCCCTGATAGAAACCGAGGCCACGCTGTTTGGAGCGGTGTCTGCGATTGGAAGAGCCGTGGTGGTCCATGAAAAGATGGATGACCTGGGGCTCGGTGGAGACGCTGGGAGCCTGCTGAACGGAAACGCTGGGGGGAGGCTCGGCTGCTGCATCATCGGCCTTTCCACCCCTGATCTCTGGAACACGCAATACAAGCAGTTCAACAGGTGGTTCAGGGGTAATTAGTGTGTCAGCGCTGGAGTTTACTGTGGCTCAGCTGACAGATTTTCCCTTATATTCATTCATTACATCTTCCTGAAAGATATAGATTTTTCTAGAGAAATCACTGATTCAGTCACATCTTCATTCTCCCAACATTCAACTGTGGCTTTTGAAATGCAGCAGAAACTTAAGAATAAAAGATAATAAAGTAGATATTACTGTAGGTAGCCCTGCAATCGGCTGGCGACTGGTTCAGGGTGTACCCCGCCTCTCGCCCATTGTAGCTGGGATAGGCTCCAGCCCCCCGCAACCCCGAAAGGGATAGGCGGTATAGATAATGGATGGATGGATGGATTACTGTAGGTATGTTTCAGCCGCGCTAAACGCTGGGCTGATCGGCCCGTTCGCCACCTCCTGGATGGACAGGCACAAAGTTTGGAGCTGACATTAAGGGTTTGTGCAGGGTGACTCTCTGGCTGTTCCTCTAGTGCCACCACCAGGTCAAAATTTGAATTTCTACTTGCATAAGTGACATTGCCTTCAGGCTCTGCTGGTGCCAATTAACAAATGTTAGCATGCTAACAGGCTAGACTGGGATGATTTACATGGTAAACGTTACGCCTGTTTGCTTTAGCACGTTTGCACTGTCACTGCACAAATAACAAGACAGAAACCAGCCGTTCACTCCGCCATTGTCTGAGCCCCAAACCAGTTCTGCAATTTGAACATTTTAATTTGAAAAATATTCTTCATTCATCGGAAAAAGGACGATTCAGAAGAAAATGTGACTCTTTCTTTTTAAATGTCTCCTGATTAGCGTAGCTCGCTCCTCCTGTGTCTTTCTGAATCTGTCAACTTGGAGGGCCTGAGGACGGATTCCTGTTGTCAAACATGCAAATAAAGACGTTTGACTCCTCTCCTTGTGCTTCATCTGAATGTGTTCCTAATTCTGTTTTAAACAAGATATTTTTTTCACCATTTTTCATCAAGTCCAGCAGGAAACTCTCTTCCAGTTGTGTTCATGCTGCGTGATAAATGAACCACAGATAAATCATCACTCATCTTCCTCAAAAACAGCATCAAGCTTTGTAGTATTTCTACGTAGAGCTGTGCAAATGAATTCCTTGTTGACCCTGTTTGCTGACACATTAAGCAAACGCTCAGCTCACATCTTCACCTCATTGATGCAGGAATCCATCCGTTAGCATTTAGCTTACAGACAGTTCGAAGCTCCTGATGGACGCGATCCAGCTCACGTTAGACACCGACAGTCACAACAAAGCAGTCTTGAAAATCATTTATTTTGCAGAAATAAATCCATTAATCCATAAATCCATACACATGTTCAACACACACACACAGCTCTATGTGATTCTATCTGGTGAGTTCTGATGTTTTAGCACAAAAACACGATGAAGACGTCGGTGCTGGTACTCCAGTTACAGATTACTCCTGTAAAAGTATTCTTAACGAAGCTCTCAGATATTTGTCATTCATCAAATATTTGTTTGCTTCAAGGAATTGAATAAAAGCATCGAAAAAGAACGAACAATCGTTTGCAATCAGTAACGTACAGTCATGCAGGCTTCATATATCTGTGATAATACTGTGACTCAGCATAAAAACTCTGTGAGGACGTGGACAGAACATGGCAGCAGAACAGCAGGATGATAAAAGTCTGTGAACACTTGAACCTGCTCATGTGTTCACGTCAGCTGATGCCCGTGTGTCGGTGAGGTGATCAGTGCAGTCAGGTGTGGCTGGTTGCTTCAAAGCGTGAACAGAGGTAGAATAAGAGAACGCGTCTGAGCAGCGTCTTTGTCCTCACGCTCGACTGACAGCAGCAGCTGTGCTCTGTCCTTCAGCCTGAGTCCACCTGGAAGACGTCTGACGTTGCAGCAAACAGCACAAACATCATTCTCACGCTCTGTTTGAGGAGCTTCAAGCTCGGACTGAGAGGCTGAATCTGGACAAAATGGCGGAAGACTGAAAGTTTCTGATGAAAGACGGAAAACGTGACATCACCTCATTCCTTGCACCCCCCCCCCCCCCGCTGTTTTTTTAATGACTGCTTTTCCACCTCTGGCATACACAGTGTTTAACTGCCCACAGTGCAACAAGAGTCACTTCCTGTTTCCACATGGCAACATGCACAAAACAGATCCACAGTTTTCTTCCTCAGTTTGTTTTGGAGGAGCCTGAGCGACCCTCGCAGACGTCTGACCGACCCTCACAGACGTCTCAGTGACCCTCACAGACGTCTCAGCGACCCTCACAGACGTCTCAGCGACCCTCGCAGGCATCTGAGTGACACTCGCAGCAGAGTTTAACCTTCACATTCACGGGTGCTGTGTTCTGGCATCCACACACTTTTGTCCATGTGATGAGACCAACTGAAAGCAGAAGTTTGATGATCAGCGTTTGACCTTTCAGATGTTTCTGTGTGTGGAGTCACTCTTCAGGAGGAAATCCTTCATGTCGAGTGTTGTTGTGTTTCTTGGACTTAGAGATTTTGGCCAGAACTGTGTGACTGTCCTCTGGGTGACTGTCCGCTGGGTGACTGTCCTCTGTGTGACTGTCCTGCTGGATGATAATGAATGAAGCAGCGTTGTGATAGAAATGCATCAGTCTCTGCTGTCATTAGATTTCCTGACAGACACAAACATCTGTCTCAGCCGACAGCTGCGTCTCCTGGTTGGACTGGACGTCCTCCTCCTGGTCCTCCTCAGCAGCGGCGGTGGACGTAGCAATGCTGATGTTCTCCTCTGTTATAATAAACTCCGTCTCAGCAGCTTCGAGCCGTTCAGAGCGTCCACCTGACTCGTCCTCTGCAGTTTGCTGTGAGACGTCTGTCAGCTGCTGTCCACTCATGTCCGGCTCTGTGGGAGACGAATCACTGAGACGCTCCTCCTCTTCTGACTGGTGATTCGTTAAAGCCCTTAAATCGATGGTGATCTGTGAACCACCGCCGCCTGATGTGTCCGGCTCCTCCTCAGCTGACTGGAGCGAGGAGCTCTGCTGGAACGTCTCCTCGCCGGACGGCTCCCACTCCTCCTCCTCCTCCTCCTCCTGAAGTTCGTCTGGACCGCCGGACGCAGCTGGCGGTCCACTCGCTTGGTTTGGGACTTCTCTGGAGCTCTGCTGATCAACTTCATCACCTGTAAGGATGGGCGCTGACAGACGTTAGCCACGTTAGCTACGTTAGCTCAGCTTCATGAATCTGTTTCCACGGCACAACAAGAGGATGGAAACCCACCTTCCTGTCCAGCAGACTGTGCCGACTCCTGCTGCTGAGTCTGCAGGATGATGGCGTCTTTCCCTCCTGTGGAGACAAAACATGAACCAGAACAAACCTTCAGAAAAGCAGCAGAAACGTGTCGACTTAAAGCCGCCAGACCGGAGAGAAATGAGTAAATCTGAGGAGTGATGAGGAGTGATGAAGTTCAAAGGTCAGGGAGGTGACGAGGGGAACATACTTCCATACAGTCCCAGAGACACATTGTAAGTCAGGCCTCCAGGCGGCAGGAAGCAAAGGGACAGAAGAAGAGAAGGTCAGGAAGGTAAATCACTGTGAACATCTGGAGAGCAAAAAGCTTCAGCCAATCAGCGAGCTTCTGTTCACCTGGAAGACTCCACAGTCCAGACACCTCCAGCGTCTTCAGCTTCTTCTCCAGCTCTGCCACGCGACCGCCCAGAATCCTGCAAACACCAAACAGCCTGTTCTGTCCAGAAGATGATGATAGGAGCGTACACACGCGCGCATGCACAAACGCACCCACACACCCACACCCACACACACACACACACACACACACACACACACACACACACAGTGAAGTGTGAGGTGGAGTACTTGTTGATCTGCCGTTGGTGCTGAATCACCATGTTCTTCTCGTGGATGGTTTCCAGCAGAGCTGTGGCCAAAGACTTGAGGTCTGAGATGGACTGAGGAGTCACCGGCAAACTGCAGCCGTTCTCCTCCGACAGCAGCAGCTCCTTCACTGCACGCGCACGCACACACACACACACAGACACACACACCCTCAGATTAAGGGTTTCTGCACATCCTCTGCCTTCATCACAGACTGAAGTTTTCCCCCTGACCTTGCTTGGCGGACAGCACCCCCGTCAGGGCGCTGCTGGTGGCCTTCCCGCAGATCTTGGAGTTCTTCCTGCACTCCAGAGCGCTCTGAAAGCAGCCAAGGACATTAGTCTCTTTATCCACACTGAGAGTTTTCATGGGCTGGTGGACAGACGTGTGGACAGAAACCAGATACCTTGTACTTCAGCAGGTTTGTTTTCAGTAAGCCGACTTCTTCCTGCAGCTGACTGAAGCGCTGATGCAAATACCTGAAAACAGACGATTGACCGTAGATCATCAGTCGGCTCACCTTCGCAGGTATGACTCAGGTAAATCTGAAAACCACCACGTTCTGATCTTTGAAGTGCGGCCACCTGTTCTCCATGCAGAGGGCGTCGATGTCTAGGACGCGAACGTCGTCGTTTCCCACGATGTGGTTCATTTCCACGTTGAGGCGATGAGCCTTCTGCTGGAAGACGTCTCGCTCGGCCCGGACGTCCTGAAGCTCGTCTGTGAGCGACTTCACGCTGTGCTGCAGGACGTCGTTCTACAGACACGAAACATTTACCTTCATTATTTTTTACTGTCATTTCACTTCTGATACCTGAAGCACGTTCCCCACTTTCTCACCTGTTCTCCAGCTCTCACCTGTTATCACCTGATCTCCTTATCTCACCTGTTATCCTGCTCTCACCTGTTCTCCTGCTCTCACCTGTTCTCCTGCTCTCACCTGTTATCCTGTTCTCACCTGTTCTCCTGCTCTCACCTGTTCTCCTGCTCTCACCTGTTCTCCTGTTCTCACCTGTTCTTCTGCTCTCACGCTCTCACCTGTTCTCCAGCTCTCACCTGTTCTCACCTGTTCTCCTGCTCTCACCTGTTCTCCAGCTCTCACCTGTTCTCCTGTTCTCACCTGTTCTTCTGCTCTCACGCTCTCACCTGTTCTCCTGCTCTCACCTGTTCTCCTGCTCTCACCTGTCTCCAGCTCTCACCTGTTCTCACCTGTTCTCCTGCTCTCACCTGTTCTCACCTGTTCTCCTGCTCTCACCTGTTCTCCAGCTCTCACTTGTTCTCCTGTTCTCACCTGTTCTTCTGCTCTCACGCTCTCACCTGTTCTCCTGCTCTCACCTGTTCTCCTGTCTCACCTGCTCTCCAGCTCTCACCTGTTCTCCTGCTCTCACATTTTCTTGTGCTCTCACCTGTTCTCCTGTTCTCACCTGTTCTCCTGCTCTCACCTGTTCTCCAGCTCTCACCTGCTCTCCAGCTCTCACCTGTTCTCCTGCTCTCACATTTTCTTGTGCTCTCACCTGTTCTCCTGTTCTCACCTGTTCTCCTGCTCTCACCTGTTCTCCAGCTCTCACCTGTTCTCCTGCTCTCACCTGCTCTCACCTGTTCTCCAGCTCTCACCTGTTCTCCTGCTCTCACCTTTTCTTGTGCTCTCACCTGTTATCCTGTTCTCACCTGTTCTTCTGCTCTCACCTGTTCTCCTGCTCTCACCTGTTATCCTGTTCTCACCTGTTCTCCAGCTCTCACCTTTTCTCGTGCTCTCACCTGTTCTCCAGCTCTCACCTGTTCTCCTGCTCTCACCTGATCTCATGGTCTAACCTGATCTCCTGCTCTCACCTGTTCTCCAGCTCTCTCCAGCTGTTTGACCAGATCCTCTCGCTCGTGTGCGGGAAAGTGTCGAGCGCCGACCTCCTCGTCTCCCAGCCTCTGTTTGGTGATGGTCATTCGCAGAAGCTGCCGGACAGAGAGAGCCAATCAAATCATTTCTTGAACTTTAAATCAGATAAACCGGTTGATAAGCGGCAGGTGTTGGAGACGCTTTCAGGAATAAAAAGACACAGGACAGATTATGACCTCACCTTGTTGTCACCCTGAGCCTCCATCAGTCGCTGCTTCAGCTCCTTCACCTCCTCAGCAAGTTGGCTGCTTCTTTCTCTGGAGTCTATGAGCAGCTGGGCTAGATTCACCTGAGCAGGACACACAGGTGAGTTCAGCTGTTTAACTCTTGTGCAATACTCCATGTTTTCTTCAATATCACATACTTATCTTTTTGTCTTTTTGTGCATTGTCATATTTTTCTTTATACTCTTATTATTCTTTATACTCTGTTACATATCTTTTTATCTAATGTGCAATACTGAAAAACACTACTTAAACCATGTGAACCCCCCACATACAGAGTGTGTGTATATATATGTGTGTGTGTGTGCGTGTGTGTGTGTGTGTGTGTGTGTGTGTGTGTGTGTGTGTGTGTGTGTGTGTGTGTGTGTGTGTGCGTGTGCGTGCGCGTGTGCATGTGCGTGTAGTTGATGATAGATATTATTCCCTTTCACGTCTCGGTTTATGTTCCTGAAACTTTTGCTGCTGCCTGTAACAACCTAATTTCCCCTACAGGGGGTTAATAAAGTATTATCTTATCTTATCTTATCTTATCTTATCTTATCTTATCTTATCTTATCTTATCTTGTCTTACCTCAAATCTTTCTAATGTATTATAAAAGCACAGGATGAACTCTTGTTAGACAGGATGACTTAGGATTACTTAGCAAACTGGACTGATTTCATAGTTTTTACCTGTATATTCCTATTTATATCGATTTATTTTGCATAGTGTTGTCTGTGATGTGTGTGTTTTTATGCCACTGTCAAAGACAAATTTTCATTTTATGTTAAGTTTGATGGACATTAAAGAAGTCTAAGTCTGCCATCTGCAGGCTAAAATCCACTCACTTGGTTCCTTTTCTCCGGGGGCAGAGAGGGATCTCCATCCTGTCAGACAGAAACAGACAGTCATTGAATGCAACATCTCCTGAATGTAACGTGGACAGTTTGAGGTGTTACTGTCCTCGCCGCTGCCCGCCGGACGCTCGGGTGGCTTACAATGAGCTCTCTGTACTTCTTCTTGAGGCCCTGGTGGCGCTCGCGGAGCTGGTTGGCCATCAGCTTGAACTGGTCCCTCTCCTGCTGGCAGGTGTCCAGCTCTTTGGACAGAATGAGGAGAGCTTCCTTCTTACTCTCCAGCTTCCGCTTACAGATCAGGAACTGCAGGCAGGAATGAACGTTTGATCAGACAGAGATGAAAAGTTAAAGGCACCGCTGTGGGAATACTGTCTGACGCTGACAGGAAGCATCAGAAACATCCAGTTATTTTAACATAAAAGAAAACAAAGCTGAACGTGGCCGACATGGAGAAAAACTGAAGCCACAGTCACCACGTTAGACCTTCTTCTGAAGCTCATATTTATCATGTTTCCTGTGTGTGACTACGGCTACTGAAGATTTTCATTACTGATTAATCTGTAAATCACGTTTTTGATTCATTTCTCAGCTTTTAAAATGTTGAAGACAGAAAAAAAACGACCAACACAGTGAAAAAACAGCAGATCCTCACTTTGAGAAGCTGAAACAAAGTGAACCTTTGCCTGTTTTGCTCCTTAAATTAATGAAATGATCAATTATCAGGGCCGGTGTCAATGAGTTTTCTTTTGATCCACTAATCGATGAATCATTTGAGACCTTCACTTCTTTCTTTTTTCTTTTAGAGTCATTCTGGTGGAAGAATGACTTTAAATTTGAGTTTTTACCACAAACCTCTGCAGCTTGCAGTAGTAAATACAGACTGCTGCTGAAACACACAGTAATATTTGAGGACACGCAGATGGAGACAATGAGCAGCATCATGAAGCAGAGGACACCTGCGGCGGTGCGCTGCATGTTGATCTCACGAGGAAAAACAGAGGAAATCTACTTCCTGATCCGCATCCCATAAACACTTTAAGCCACAGAGTGTGATCCGTGACAGCAGGTCTCTGCTCAGCCTCAGAGGAGGAGGCAGAGGTGATGCTCTCCTCTTCACCTCCTCTCGGTCTCACCTCGTTCACGAGCCCCTGCCAGTCGCTCTCGCTCCTCCGGGAAGAGTCCATGTCTGTCCAAAAAGACAGAAAACAGCTTAAAAAGACCAACGCAGGGTCAGTTTCACAGCAACGTCTC